>NC_056729.1:1259692271-1259894771 GCF_019279795.1 Protopterus annectens
TAGATAAGTTAAGCAGCCCTTTTATGTTGTCATTGAATGTGTTTCACTCTTTATTACTTCAGTGGATGTTTGCTTATAATAAATGTGCAAAATCAAATTGTATAACTATGAAAATTATACATAAAACTCAACTGTTTTCATTCTGAAGAAATGGTGCTAACATAAATACAAGCATACTAGTTTTATTTACAGAAAAGCAGCATTGTAATCTAAAAGAGCAGTAAAATAGAAACTTTTGTTACTGTTATTTCTGCACTAAGGCAGTTCATTACAGCATTACTACCTATTGCAAGTGTTCCCTTTGCTGTAATATTCTCGGTTTTACTGTAGTGTTTAATTATGCTACTGACAGAATATTTATTCAGCTATATCTCTATCAGCTACGTGTGGATCAGGTTATTTTCTTCATTTCTCTCGCCTTGCTTTTTATTTCTTTAATGCTTTTTATTTTAGAACTGAGTAATAATATGGCAGCATTTAAATGTTCTAACCGGCTTTGTTACTGTGCAGTATTCAGATATATCACTAATATTTCTGTGTGGGCTAATCATTCGTAACACAGAATGTCATTACAAGCAATTTCGTGGTGGTATCTCTGAACCATTTGTTCCAAGAAACATGTAATTCTCCACCCCAGTCATGAAAATATGTCATTAAAGGTTCTATAAACAACTGCTCAATAGTATTCTTTAAGTATTAAAAACTGTCATGAATTCTGCAAGCATAGGTTGATAATGGTAACATTCAGGATATCATTTTAATGTTTTAATACGGCTATTCTGTGCAACAAGATTTTAAGAATTAGAGCTCACTTTCTGCAGCTGCTTACAAAACACGCAGTATGAAGTTACTTCATAAAATATGTATGACTTTACCTTTGCAGTCAGGCTAAATGCCTATAGGCAGCACTCCCTCTCAAATGTAGCATGGACTTTCAGACTTTATCATAGCTCTCAACTAAATATGGACAAATTTCAATAGAATCAGGGACAAATGTAGAAATAACCAGGAACACTTAAAATATTAGTACTATTATTATGAGACACAATAAGTGCATGTGAATTAATGTGCATTTTCTGAAGTAAAAAGTCTGTATATCTATTTATTGTCATTGTTTATGTAATTCACCACCTTTTCTCCAAAAGTCCCCAGTTTTAGGAGGGATTAAGGGAGGCAGAGCTAAAATTTGAGTCAAAATCAGGGGTGCCCCTGAAAATCAGGGGCAGATGAGATGTATGGACTTCATATCCATCAGAGAATGAATGCATGTTTACATAAATCATGTTATTATAGCAATTTTGTAATTTTATAAGAGCGATATTTAAAATCTGTCCTGATTGTTAAGCCTTTGTTTTCCCATTATTTTAGACTTTATCCATATTTCTTGATTTAGGAGGTTGAGTGGTATGCATACCTTTTAAAAGATTTGAATCCACTGCTCGATCTCTCTCTTTCTCTCTTTCACACTTAAACACACTTAAAGACACACACACACACACACACACACACACACACACACACACACACACACACACACACACACACACACAGTTTTAATTTTTAATTTTTATTTTTTTATAATTTTATACCCACTAAACAGCAAGTGCTGCTTAATGAGTATAAAATAATGGCAGACTATCTCTGTTACAGTCTGACATGCATGGCAGCTTAGTATTCTGCAGTGAAGTGACAGACTCATTTTACAGTGGGCATTACCTGTACATTAACACCCTGCTGGACAACATTCATTCTCCAGTCAGAGTGGTGATGTACAGGTCGCCCATTCTCTAACAAGTATAGCACTGGATGAATCAAAATGTGTCACTGATGTTGTTGAATTTTGCATATGATTTTGTTTCATTCATAACAAAGCTAATGTAACACAGGTTTTTGGCATTGATTCACATCCATGGAAGAGCTCATGATTTATCATTTTTAATGCCTTTGTTAATTCCTTATGAATAATAAGCACTGCTATTGGGAAAAAAATGATGGGAAAACACCATGGATTTCTGGTATCAATAAACAAGAGTGTACCAAACTCATTCACTGTGGCCTATATGGCTTACCTAAAGTTTCTCTGTGCTAAGTTGCAGAAAGATAATCTAATGAAGCAGAAATTATGAATTGCTTTTATGTAAAACTTCTGAATCATCTTCAGATTGATGATTTTTTTAAGAATATGATTCAAAATATGGAGATCTACTCATGGAAATGATATACATTAGTTAATTATCAGTAACATTCTTTGCAGCTTCCTTATACGTTTGCCCTTTCTCAAGGATCTTTAATTTCAGAATTTTACTGTATATGCTAAACTGAATGACAAGGCATGGTTGCTTGATAAATCTGTTGTAATAGACATCAAATGCCTTACTGTTTGCCTAAACTAGTGCCCACAATCAGTTTTTCCAAAGAAGGCACCCCAGCCGAGAATCGGACCAGGGAACCTATGAGGTAACAATACTATCTGCTATGCCACACTTTATAATTGTTTATTCCTTCATCCTATTCCAGACTAAAACCCATTGTTTGACTTTGCTCTGCTTTGGATTTTCAGTCATGTTCACCATTAATAAGATCATTAGGAAGCTGCAATACAACTGTAGCCACCATCTTGAATAATTTGCTTGGAACATTGTCTTTCCATTCTGTATATTGCTGCACTGATTCAGTAGAAATGAGTGGGAAAGACTTAGCAAGAGAAAGAGTAAGGCTGGAATAAACGTCAGGTATCATAATCATTGGAAAGGAAAATTGTAGTGCTTATGAAAGATTTATTTCATAAACCTAGAGGAAGAAACTTACAGACTCTGGCCTTTATGAAAGATTTCTTTCATTCCAAGATTTGTACTCATGGGCCATCAGATATCCATTTCAAACACTGTAATGGTAGCCTCAAAGCCCCAAATACCTAAGGGTGGGAAGTCTGCATTTCTGGGACTGTAATGTAAGACTAGAATGTAGAAAGATGATATTATGTAGCATAAAATGATGTAAATATACCATAAATGTTACTTAAAAACTCTTGAAGTTACCTGTGAAAAACTACAGTGAAGTTTACTTAGGATGTAAAAATACCTATGCAAACACTTTCATGTAAAAGTCCTAAACCTTCTGGATTTTAATGCTTACTTGGGAGCTATACAAATGTCTTCACATTCAGCCTTTATTAATTGCCGTTTCTAACCTCTTCTGATCGATTCTTATAGTTGTTGTGCATTATTTTATATGCTCTACTAGTTATCTCTTTTTTCACTGCAGATTCTGTTCTAGACTAAATTACAACCTCATCCATAGCTGATATTTTTTATTTAATACTTCCCTATCCCACTTTCTCTCTATGGCTATACTCTATTATCAGTCTTTGGAATGGAAGGTAGTGTCCAGTTTGGAATTCAAACCTCTGCTTGACCTCATCCCACTCTATGACTTTTCTCTCACTAGTTATTTGCTCCCAATATTTTGGTTCCTTTGCCACTTTCAGTAGAGTCTAGCTTCCTTTTGCTTATTTACTGTACACCTGCTTATAGTTATCCCTATTTTTAAAATCTGTCTTCTCCATTTTTGTATTGGCTTAGCTCTTAAATTATTTTTTATATTTATCTTCACAGTCCACTAATGCAGTGCTAAAACAAACCTGAGCATAGGAGACAGCAAATAGACTTGCATACTGGCTGAGCTTCAGGGAAAGTTACATCTTATTTTACTCTATTTTATTTTTGTTTTGTTTTCAGAGTTAGTGCCTATAGGCTTAGGGTCTATATTATAGCATCAAAGTTTGTAAACATCGAATGTTATAATATCGAACCCTAAACACCAAAATCTGCAAACATTGAACAGTCAGAATAGCGATTTTTTTTCCCAGGGAAAAAAAATCGCTATTCCAAGAAATATACACACAACACAAACACACACAAAAAACAGCAATCCACACACATACACTTAAAATCCTACACCTAAACCTAAACTAAACTTTACATACACTACTAACTATCCACTTACCTTAACCCAACCCTAACCCTAAAGTCCATCACTATCGCACACTCACCTCGCCCACACCCTAACCCTAACTCACCTAACCCGCCCTAACCCTAACATCCACACAACCGCACACTTACCTAACCCACTCCTTAACCCTAACTCACCTAACCCACCCCCTAAGCCTAACCTACACACAATCGCACACTTACCTGAACCCGACCCGTAACATTCCAACATATCGAATGCTGAAAACAGCGAAGCCACAGCAACGGCCCACCGAATTCTTTCCCTGGGAAAGAATTCGGTGTCCTGAACCTCGCTGTTTTCAGCGTTCGACATTACTGGTTCAATATTATAACATTCAAACTTTAAAAAATTCGATGTTATAATATAGACCCCTAGGCTTATGGCTTATTTTTAGTGGAAAGTAGAGGTGGTAATCGTACTGACTAAAAGAATATTGGCCATGGCAATGGGGAAATTACTTAATTTTTAACTTAATAGGAAAGTATTCTCTGTGGCTAACTGCAAATTAAAATGGCCATCAGCGATCCAAAATAGCATCTCAAGCCACATGCACATACAACCGTAGTTAGCCAAAGCAAGTGAGTCAGTAAAAAAAGCTGTAATATAGATGCATAAGAATGCCTTGGGACTATACCCTGAGACTACTAGTGGACAGTACCATGAAAGAATAATACTTTGAAGCTGTGGCTTTAGCTGACCAGCACAGCAATAGCCATTGGTGTGAGTCCTGTATGAGCATTTATTTCCTAACTGTATAAAATGCTTCCACCTCTGTATGCCAATTTCTTCAAATGAGCACACTTACTACTTGACATTAATGCAATGATAGGATGCTAGTGTAATGACATATTGAAAAATGAAAGCCTGCTGTGAGCGAAATGTTCATTTAGCACAGATCTCTAAAGTCCCTCTTAATTATTTATGAGGACTCCATTTTATATTTTAAAATCAGCACTGTATCTTTTCGTTTACCTCTGGTGAATCCCAAAGCAAATTTTCTGAACTCACTTGTACATATTGCTGGGTTCTGAGGTCACCACTTGTAATACTACATATGGAAAAAATGGCAGTGAATAGAAGCTCATGTGGAAATGCATTATGTCTTAAACTGAATTTTTAGGGAGTGTGGCAGAGACACTGCTATAAAAATATACAGATTTTTTTTTTAAATTAAATATGTTTTGTAGACTATATTGCCACTAACAGTCAGTTAAAGTTCAGCAAAGAATACAATACTATGTAAGTAATCCAGTTTTTAATCCTAGTCAAATAGTATAATTTATATCACCACAACAAGTATAGCTACAGAATCATCGTGCTAGTAGTTCCCTGTTCTTTTGTTTGCAGTTCATGCAAAAGACATTGAAGTTTGAGCATCGTTTGTGCCTGGATGAAAAAGCATTTTGCTGTCCAAATCAGATTACAATTTTAAGTGCATATAGATAGTAGGCTCATTGCATTTACACCATTTTCTGTGACATGTGAACACAACATAAAACAAGCAAGCCTTTACTTTTTGCATGTCCAGGTATAAAATAATTTATAGACAACCAGCTTCGAAGATAGTAAATTAGTCAAGCATATGCACACCTTTAGCACAATAAGTGAATCAAGTTACTTTACTGGGTGGCCGTGGTGGTGCAGCAGTTAGCATTGCCAACTCACAGCAAGAGGCTCTCCAGTTTAATTCTTGGCTGGGGTGCCTTCTGTTTGGAGTCTGCATATCCTCCTGTGGTTGTGTGGGTTTCCTCCAAGTGCTCTGGTCTCCTCTCACATCCCAAAGACTTGCTGCAGGTGGAATGGACAGTTTAAAATGGCCCTAGATGTGTGTGCGCATGTGTGTGTGCATGTATGTGTGTATATGTGTATGTGTGTATATATACATATATATATATATATAAATATATATATATATATATATATATATATATATATATATATATATATGTGTGTGTGTGTGTGTGTGCGTGCGTGCGTGTGTGTGTGTGCACCTGTGTGCTTGTGTGTGTGTTTGTGTGTGCCTTTGGTGGAAGGTTGGGTGCCGGGCTGGCAACACAGCACAGTAAAACTCCACTGCCAAACTTTCTGCAGGCTGTGTTCCACTGTGGTGACCCCTAATATGAAAAGCCAAATGTAGAAGAACAATCAAGTTACATTACCATTACATGCACATCTCTAGTGCAACTACACTATGTAAGTAAGTTTACTTTACTGTTATATGCACACCTCTGGTACAAAAGTACACTATGTGAATAAGGTTACTTTACCATTATGTATATGGAACAGGTTGAGGAGTACACTTTTTAGATTTTGCTGCTGTTAACACAGGATTGGGATAATCTGTAAAAGGGCATAAGATTCTTTGCAAATTGAGTTATGGATATTACAAATTACATAATTTTTATAGCCTTCTGATCACCACATACAATCTAGCATTAGACAGTGCCTGACTCTGATATCCCCATGCATTATAGCAGGATATTCTTTCCCCCCTTAGGAGTTGGTGTTTTCATTCCCTTCTACATTGACAGATGGTAGTACCATTCTATTCCTTGTGAATCCCACCAATGATCATACTTCTCTGCTCCCCACATAGCTGTCATGCTAGCAGCATGAGGTATTTTTTTCTGTCCACAGTACACATTCCTTTTCTTCCTGTCATTGATTGGTGACACCAGGTTTCCTTGTCACTCACTTCAGCGATGAGTGGCATTTCCTTACCTGTAATTCCCATTGCCCACTACAATCTCCTCTGCCTTCTGCTCCTGCAGCACTGGCACTTGCCCTGCATGCCTTACCTCCCAGTCTGCCATGATAGAACACTACTTCCCAAGGCAGCGCACATACTGACGGATAATGATTGTCCAATATCCTTCAGCCCTCACAGTGAAGAACTGGCTGCTCCAGCCTTGTGTTATCTGCGACACAGGCTCAATGTTCTATTCAGCCTTAGCACAGTGTATCAGACACCTAAATTACCTACACATAGTACTGATAAGATATATCATAATTCTATTTATGAACTGTTTAGGAATTTTCCTTAGTTACATACCTCTCAAATGTCCCGATTTTCACAGAATGTCCACTGCCTCATAGTTTTGGTCTGTTCCTCATAAAATTTGTGATTTTCTAGATTTTTGTGGAAAATTAGTTGAAGGACTGAATTTACTAAATAATGACTGGCATTTGAGTTTCAGACTTCATACCCATCAGATAATTCATGGTAACACAAGATCTTTTATTCTACTATCTAAGTTTATAAGAGAAATATTTAAAATGTGTCCCTATTTCTGGGGCTTTGTTTCCCCAATATTTTTGGTTTTATCTATATTTTTTGTGCTAAGAGGTTGAGAGCTATGTTTAGTTAACACAATGTCACATGTCTGGCTCCATCTACATTACAAGCACTATATTTCTAGACCACATATACTCTAATATGCCCTAGAGCTTTTTCCCATCTGAATTTGCCATGATCTGATTGGACGATATCATAACATCCCATCTCCGCATGTGCCAAGTTTAGCATAATGCTGACTGCCTAAGCTCATGAATGCTATGTATCATCTTTACCTTACATGTTTTAACTATTTGAATTAATTGACAGCATCTGCTTTAGAGTATTTAAAAACAACTTGTATACTGCAAAACTTCAAACTTCAGTCTTTTATTTATTATGCATAATATATATATATATATATATATATATATATATATATATATATATATATAAAAGAGAGAGAGAGATTAAGATAGAAAGAGAAGCAATGAGACAAAGTACATCATAGTGCAGTAAATCAATAGTAATCATAATTAGGGAATACTTTTTATTTCTTTTCTACATTTTTTTTTGCATTTTTGATAACTTTGGCACCCTTTTCCTCATATGACACTTCCTGCTACTTTGAACATATACTATTCTGTATGGGTGTTAGTGTTTCTCTTAAGTGTATGAATCCAAAATTTTACTGTCTCCTTCTAAAGAGAAACCATTATGACTGTCACTATTCTGTATTGCAATCAAAGTAATTTTATCAAGCACAGCACTTCTATTGCATTCACTGATCTGGCAAGTCTTAAGGGAATGAGGCCAACCTCACGTTGTATTATATGAATCGCTTATTTGATTAAACAGCTTACACTGCTTATCTGTAACTTGTGTCTAGCAGTTACCTGGCATATGACAAAGAAACAATAAATAACCCCCCTTCTTACAACCATAAAAAAAATCAGGAACAATAATAAATTCAACGCCTCCATTTTTCAAACTGAACTTAAAGCCCACAACTGGACAATACTCAAGACTCTTCCTCTTGAAGAGGCAGTTATCTACTTCAACACCACCTTCCTCAAGATTCTACATTCCCATGCTCCAATACGGTCCATTAGAACTAAAACCAAAACCGCACCATGGCTCTCTAAGGAAACAAAATCCAAAATCCTATCTAGAAACAAGATGTGGGTCACATGGCGTACCTCTAAAGACCCACACTCCCACTAAACCTTCCGGCAACTTAGAAATGAAACTAAAAGAATGATCTTAAATGATAAAAAAAACTTCTTCCTCCACCTCCAACACAAACACCTTAATAATCCACAAAAATTCTGGGCAGGCTTAAACAAGCTCCTGCACCCAGGCCAGGCAACCACCCCACTCCAACAACTTGCAAACAACAGTGCCCTGTAAACATTGCTAACACATTCAATAGTTTCTTCACATAAACTATACAATCCCTGGCCACACAATTCAAACAAACAACCAGCCCACTCCACTACCCATGCCAGCAGAATACTACAACTACATCAGATCATCTATTTACCTTCGATCCAGTACCCATATCCTCTATAACATCTCTTCTTAAAAAACTTAAACCCACTAAGCTAGCAGCTGACCTTCTCCCAGCTGCAAAAAGCAGCTGAGGCCATTTCCTATCCCGTCTCCATAATCATAAACCGTACCTTGTCAGAAGCCTTCATCCCCTCCATATGGAAAATGTCCCACATTATTCCTCTCCATAAAGGTGGTAGCTCACTAGAGCTAACCAACTACAGACCTATAGCTATACTCTCACCCCTGGCCAAAATTATGGAAAAGTGTGTCCACAAACAACTGATGGAACACCTCACCAAAAATAAAATTCTAGCCAACTCCCAACATGGCTTCAGGCCAAATCACAGTACCACATCAGCCCTAGTATCCTTTTCTAATACCATCAATAACTTCAGAAACAATAATAAACTATCATCAACAGTTGCTGGTGCCATGTCAGACTCAAAGCCTGTCACAAGTGGTGTACCACAGGGCTCAGTCTTGTTTGGCATCTACTTTTCCGAAGTACAAGCAAACACAGGAGGGTTATGGCTGACAAAGTTTGCAGATGACTGCAAACTGGGCGCCATAGTAGAAAACACATCTGACACAGATATCCTTCAGAAGGGTCTCACAGAAACGGATAACTGGTGCCAGAGCCATGGCCTAAAGTTAAATGCCAAAAATGCATAGTCATACCCTTCGGGAAAAACAAGGTTACCCCTAGCTACCAAATAGGTGGCAATCCACTGAGTACAGAAGAAGTTATCAGGGACCTGGGGTCCCAGGTTGATAGTAGTCTGTCATTCGACACCCATGTAGCTAAAGTAGTTAGGAAGACCTTCTACATTGCCCACCTTATCATGAAGGGATTCTCATCTAGATCAAGGGAGGTCATAGTCTCCCTATACTCATCACTCATCAGACCAATGATTGAGTACAATGCCCCATTCGGAATGTATCTGACCCGACACTTGCAGCAGCTGGAGAGGCCACAAAAGTTCCTCACCAAAAGGATAAAGGGTCTCAAACATCTGTCCTATGCTGCCCGACTGAAAGAACTCCAGCTCTATTCAGTCGCACGCTTGCTCAGAGGTGACCTTTGCCTAACATACAAGGCCATGTCAAACCCAGATTTGATGAATATGCTTCACCTCAAAAATCTAGATCCGTCAGAGCCACAAGGGCGGAGACTTAAACCTCGACACAGCTATTAATAGGACGTGCTGGAGGGATAGATTCATCACCCAAAGACTCCCTATGCTGTGGAATAAAATCCCGGTATATGTGAGGCAGAGCACCTCGCTGGCCTTGTTCAAGAGAAATCTTGACCAATGGATGGGAGATCGCAGATATACCCCAGGGATTACCTCAGTGTCACTGCTCAACAGAGGCACAGCAAAATAATGGGTATAGTTCCCCATACTAAAGGGGTGGCGTAAGCCACAAAACTATGGGCTAGGCTTGTAAATGCCCTCGGGCAGATAGCCTAGTATGAACCTATGAACCTATGAACCTATCTGCTCTTTTCTTAGACCTCTCCAAGGCCTTTGATATGGTGAACCACATTCAACTCCTCCATACATTAAAAAAACTATCACTCAGCAATTCCACGCTGAAATGGTTCCAATCCTACCTGTCCAATAGGCAACAGGCTGTTCTATGGCAGGACAAATTATCCACATGCCTACCTGTTACACTTGGAGTTCCCCAAGGATCTATTCTTGGCCCTCTTCTCTTCACCATCTTTGTTAATGACCTGCCCACAATCACCCCCCACGCCACATGCATTCAATATGCAGATGATTCGACTATCATCAGCACTGCCTCCAACCTGGCAGACCTCACTGCTTCAACCCAAGACACCTTCAACCTAATAGAAAAATGGTTCTCAAGTCGTCAACTAGTTCTCAACCCCAACAAAACAAAACTACTTACTTTCTCACCCACTAACAAGACTCTTCCCCCCCACCTTCTCTATTACATCCTCCAATGGAATCACTATATCACCAGAAGCTCACACAAAGCTATTAGGTGTTACCATTGATAACTCCTTAAATTTGACACCCATTTCAATCTTACCATCAAAACCGTCAATAAAAAGCTTGGCTCTCTCTATAAAGTAAAACACTTTCTCACTCCTCACGCTAAAATTACAATTGCCAGCACACACCTACTATCAACTCTTTTCTATGCCTCCCCCCTCTTTACAAACCTAAACAAGACAACCCTTAGCAAACTTGCTTCTTGTTACAATCACATAGCTAGATTTGCCACAAATTCCACCTTTAGAATGCACCACTGCACTAACTTGAAGCAACTTGGGTGGTTAGAGTTTTCCAGCCAACTCCATTTCAACCAACTCAAAATGGCTCACCAGATACTGTATCACCCAGAGAAAACATCAGCTCTGAAAAACATCATTCACCCCTATATTAACCTGCAATCTTTACGCTCCTCCAATAAGATCTTAGCTCAAACTACCAAAGCCAATAATTCTGCTGGGGATTCTCTATTCTCAAACTTTGTAGGTAAAATGTGGAACTCCTACCGACCATGCTCACCTCAGAACCTTCACTCCTACAATTCAAAAAAAGCTTAAACCCCATCTCAATACTCTCTGGCAATGTCCCTGTTCCAAACCTGATTAACCACTATCATTTACCCTTCTCTTACCTCACTATCCTTAACCGCTTTTTAACAAGGCGCCTTTGTAACTGACCTATGTTTTTTTTTATATGCTGCTGTTATTTTTTTCCCAAGATGTGATGTATCTTTATATTGTATTTCGAACTCAACTATCTTCCTTTTTTGCATTAACAATGTTCAGATGTCTGTTATGTACCTGGAGCTTTTCTCCCCGGGCCTCCGCTGAAAATGGACATGTATCCAGTCGGACTCTCCCGGTTAACAAATGTAAAATAAATAAAATAAAATAAAAATAATAGTCTTCATGAAAAAACAAAAAAAAAAAAAACAAAAGCTAAATAAATAGAATGTTCTGTCCTGGGTTTTCTTTATTAATAACATGGAATATTAACAAGTAATATTTCTCATTTTTTATACAACAAATTATCTGCAGGGAAAATTTCAATAGGCAACATTTATTTTGTTATTCAGTTCAATATACATGTATCTAAAAATATAATTTTCAATATAAGTAGTATAGTCCTTCATGTTACTTAATAACATTGTATATGCACATAATATTTAATAGCATAGAATACTGCTTATGCATTATCTCCTGCTCTTTCTCTCTTTCTTTCTCTCCTAAAGGAAAGGACAATGCCCTCCTAAGATAGAAATTGTGGGTTCGAGTCCCATGCAAACTGTTAACATCTAGTTGGGGGTTCTCATAATAATTAAGGTATTTACCTTACAGACACAAGGAACAAGGTTTGATCCTCACCTTTGGGAAGCATGGCTAGCCTTAAAAAAGGTCCCCTGAGGTCATTAGCCTAGTAATTTCTTATGAAACCATGATAATATGAAACTGACTAACTTCCTTGCTTTATACCTATGTATACTTTTCACCTAATATTAAACTGCACTAACTGCTGACTTCTCCTTACCGATTCATATAAATCATGTTTTCCAATTGAATTCTATGTATATATGTATATAGTAAACAACTTTTTGTATATTACCTTTACTATTTGTATTATGCTCATCATTAGTTTTGACCTTTTTTAATAACAGCTGCATCAAGCTTGTATTGCTACAACATTATTGGACTTTTTTAATAACAGTTGCGTCAAGCTTGAACTGTCACAACTTTTATACTATATTGTGTATTTCTGTTGGAGCTTTTCTCCCCAGGCCTCTACTGAAAATGGACATGTATCCAGTTAGACTAGCCCGGTCAACAAATGTAAAATAAATAAATAAAATAAATAAATAATCAATGACACAAAATCCATAAACTATAGAAGCAGCAAAAATTGTGTGTGGTTTCAGAATCAACAAAATGTTATCTATACATGTCTGTTTTATTTAAAGTACTATGATTAGATCATCGTGAGCTTCAGTTCTAAAAGCTTTTAAATATATTCATGCATAAAAGCAGCTTTTATCATATTCAGAGAGCTGAGTACTATGAGCAGGACTCATAAACTCGCAAAACCGCTACCCAGGGTACAAATAAATAAATATGCACTTTGTCTAAGGGAGGAAAAAGGCTGCTTGTGGCCAAAAGACAAGGAGATTCTAATTATATCTCTAGGATATATCCTATGTATTAGCATAAAATTTAATCCACCTACCTGCATAGTTGCCCCCCGCTATCGCTGAAAATGTAGGTTTCCCCAAAGTCACCTTGGAACAAGTTTTAGAATCCCTGTTAAAGGCTAAAAATAATATTTCTATTGGTCCAGACAGCATAACAGGCTGATTCAAATGAGTGCCAGGTATGCACTATTTGAAACTCTACTTAAACTGCTCAGTGTCACATTATCCACTTGGTTTGTTTTCAGAAATACCAGTGTAGGGGATAGTGTCAAAAGGTATGATCAGGTCAGGATAAGTAGTGTGCATGAAGTGTCCACTGTTTACAGCCTCTGTAAACTTTTCAAAGAAGCTTTACTTAGAAGTAATCCTAGTATTTATTCATGAATGCCAGTAATCCACTGAAGCCAAATTGGCATCTACAGATCGTGACCACTAACACTTTGCACCTGGGGTGGTTACACTGTATGCCCCACCATAGCTATTTCTCTGATCAGACTTTAAGCATTATGGGAGACATGGTTTCTTGTTGTTACAGTACTATAATACATATTTGCAGTATATACAAATGCAGAGCTGCATAAAATTCTTACCATCAAAAGGAAGGAGGAAACTCTGTAAAACTGTTGTGCATAATTACAATACATTACCAATAGCTTCTGAATGTTATGCTTTAAAACTAATGTTGAGACAGCCAATTATTTATAAACTAGCATCATGTGAAGTGAACACATGTATTCAGTAGCATTGCAATGCAATGATGTTTTTACACAGGAAAAAGTAAATAAGTCACTTATTTGCCCATCAGAAGTAGTTATTTTTTATACCTCATTGGGATACAAATTACTTCATCAATTTGAATAATATGAACTGGACTAGAACTGTGGAAGAAAAATAGACAAACAGTTAAACAATAATGCACTGTCTGTTTTTGGAAAAGTTTGAGTAGAACAAGTTATAGACACATTCAGATCAATAGTATTCAGACCACTGAAATATATTTCAGCTTTGGGACTTCTTTCTCTCTCTTTCTGATAGTAGATTGCCGAGTCTTCATAAAAACAAGAAAACACTCTGATTAGCTAAGGACTCACCATCATTAGTTCAATCTGAGAATGACTCTTAGGAATTCAACATTTATCTTCATACTCATCAGAAACAAAGTGTGTGTGTGTGTGTGTGTGTGTGTGTGTGTGTGTGTGTGTGTGTGTGTGTGTGTGTGTGTGTGTGTGTGTGTATGTGTGTTCTTCCAGTCCTATCTAATGTTAGCACCATAATAATTACCAGCTGTCTCTCCTCCACCCATCTAACATATGACACAATGGCCATTCTGGTTCAAATACTGGTGGAACTTAAATGAAATATTGTTAGGTGATTTGCTCTCTGCTCATTTTGCATGACAGACTCATACAGATTAGTTTTTGGCTGAAGTTTGACTTCCAGCAATGCTATGTTTGATATTTTCCAGGCATTAGTTGTGAAGGGCTCACTCCTATGGCTTTGTGTGGAGCTGTACAGTAAGATATGAGGGCTTTGTGAAGATCTGGATGAAGCAGGCCTGTTTTCATAGTCTGGGCTGCCCTCTTAGCACCTCCATTAGAAAGAGGATAGTGAGGACGTGACATACTATGGCTAAAGCAATACTCTCAACATACTACTGAAAATCAGTTGACGTGAACGGTATACAGTTTTCTGTCATCAGTTTGATATGAATTTAATCTCATAAATATAAATATTGAAATAATTTCTTGGCTAGTTGTGGCTCCTACAAGCAGTATTTCAATATCTGAAGAAAAGCAGTCTGCTAATACAGGGTAGGCATTGCCTTCACCTTCATTCAAATCATCAGCTATCTTCTGTCACAGTCCTTATGTTGCAGTCATTATTAATGGTTTTTTTGTTTAGAATGGATTGTAAATTATACAAAATTGGAATTTTGACATAAACCTTACAATGTCCATGTTGATGTTGGGCCACCCGCATAGACTCTTTCATGACATTGGAGTAGGCCTTGATGTCCTCCATATACTTAGTGCAACAGCATAGCATGTTTGTCAAAAGACTACAACAGTTCTTTCTTTTTACAAAAGTAAACGGTCTTGTGCAGATATCTTTTTTTTCCTAATGGTCCAATATTTCTGTATTAGATATTTAGTTTGTGTCAGATATTTAGGCCTTCCTTTCCTAACCACAGTTTGCAATACATTGCCATTTTTGTAGTTTTCTTCACTTTCCTAGCTTTATGGTAATCACTAACTGATTTGCTGTAATGCAGCAGTCTTATAGGTGCTACTGCATCTGTTCAAGTGCTGGATTTCTGGATAACATGTCAGGTACCTTTAGTTGCTTTCCAGGCACATGGATTCCTCTGATATTGAAACATTTCTCTCTCTCATAAACAGTCTTTGAAATACGGATGGTACTTTCCAATTCACAGGAGTTAATCGGTAACTCCTGTTCACTCCAGAATTGTAAAATCTCTAGGCCCTGAAGGTATCTGGAAGACATTTCACATGCCCACACACTTACACAGTGGTCTTTCTCTATTTGTGAGTAGCTCTGTTCAGCATCACTTAGCATTCTTCAGAAAAAAGCAGTAGGTCATAACACTTGTCTGTCCATGTGGAGTAATGCAGCACCTAGGCCATATGTATCAAAATCACCACTCACAGCTGTCAGTTTGGAGATCCCATAGTAGATGAGCACAGTAGTAGAGATTAGGCTTTTTCTTCACTATGACTAAAGCTTGGTCAGGAACATATTCCTTGTAACCGACACTTAGAGAGATTTCAACAATGAAATCAGCTCAATACCATGGTAAACAGAGTACACAGCACAAATACATAACAAATCCAAGAAAAAGACATACTCATGAAACGCCAAATCATTTAAAAAAAACAAATAATGAGTGTACAAAGCTTTTGGGCGAAATCCTTCCTCATTGTGTTGATAAAATATGAAAAACAATCAGTTTAATACTTCATTTAAAAGAAACTGTAGACAGATTTGGCATGAAGTTGATGACATTTATATCATGCCTAGGGACTGCTGTTTCTAAGTTACACAGGTAGAACTCCTTAGCTTGGCTATTACTCTGACCTTACTTGCATGTGATCTGATTCTAAAATACTGAATCTCAAACTTTCAAAACCAGCAATTGTCTTTATTTAGTTTTATACTTAGACTTTTACTCCTTTGGAGCATTGAATTCAAGCTTGAATTATTGTGTATTTATCAGGCTCAGATATCGAGAAAGCAGCAGCAACATTGCCATGTCTTTTTAGAAGAATGCTCATCTTGTGTTGAAATATTTCTGCTGCTATAGTTATACCAAATTGTTGTTTCTCAAAACATAACCTTACAGCTGGAGTATTGCAGATTGTTGGAATCTGTCAAAACCTACTTGATGTGTTTATTGTGGAGAACATTTTGGTATCAACCAGCTTAGGGGCACTGTCTTTGAGGTTTGATACAATAAATTCTTCTCACATGACTGCATCACTTATCTTTTTCAAGCCAAAGCAGTTTTTTAATGACTGGGACCATTGTTTCCCGCCATTCAGTCAGACTAGTTACTCTTCCAATCATAGCAAGTCCTTGTATTCATTCAAGGTCTGTGTCCACTTTCAACAGTATAGGAAATGCTTCTGGTTATGGTCATTACATATTGGACAGCATCTGTCTTTAATTTTATCTTTACTGGTTTACAGTTAAGCAGTTCAGCTTCACCAAAACATCTATGTTAATTTTATTCTGTCCGTCAATCCCAACTCATTTTCTGTTGAGTATGTTATTTATGGCTGGACCATCCAACTTATAAACCCAGAACTTCCTCTCCTTTTGCTCATACAGGACTGAACATATGCTCATGTACTTGAGTTGGCCTGTAGGGCTACATATTTACATTTTTGCTTCATGCAGCTTCTTTGTGCTTTGAGATGTTTCTAGAAGTTACATGTGATATCACAGTAACATCAGACAGTATATCAATCCTAAAGTTAATGGTGGTTCCATGAATAGAGTCTAACTTGAAAGTAAGACTCAATGTTTGGCATAGGAGTAACAGAACCCAGGTAAGGTGCTTTTTTAATAACTTTCTCAATGGTTTCCTCAGCTACTTCTGCCACAAACTTAGATTTACAAATGACAGCAAAATGTCCCATGCTATCTTATTTCTTAAATCTTCTGCCATATGCAGAACACTGCTCTGGGTCTGCATGAAAACTGTTACATCTCATGCATCTGCCAAACTTGCATTAACTCGGCTTCTTTTGCACATATTTAATTTGGCCACTATTCTACTTTTTTAATGAATTTGCCCTTTTTTGCATTTTTTTCTGTCACTCGCATATCATTTGCAATATTCACAGTAGCATTTTATTTCTTCACTAGTTCAGCCTCTTTAGCAATTTGTATTACATTTTCCAAAATTAAATTTGCATCTAGCAGTGATTTTTGAGACCAGTCACAAGTCTGTCTCTGTTTTATTCATCTT
The DNA here is from genome assembly GCF_019279795.1 of Protopterus annectens. Taxonomy (NCBI): domain Eukaryota; kingdom Metazoa; phylum Chordata; order Ceratodontiformes; family Protopteridae; genus Protopterus; species Protopterus annectens. The sequence continues at coordinate 1,259,709,809 of NC_056729.1, forward strand.
TTGCTTTATCAAGCCCACATTCTTCAGAAGGATCAAAACTCATCTTATAAAGAATTCAAAACTCCCTCATTTAGTTAAATACATCTGAAACCAGGCTTTTTCATAAATAATCATTCTTTTTGGTACAAAATGTCCATACAGATCAAGTAAAATTACGGCCCTCAGAAAATGAAAACAAACTGCATTTTACTTTATACTTTTTGCCAATATTATATAACAGAGATTTTCCCTGGATTTTCCATCTTTCTTTATCCAATTGTGTTGCAATTCGAAAATGAGTGAAATTCTTCTTCTGTGATGGCCAGGCAAATGGCTTTCTCAACCTAAAGGGTTCTGTTTGGTTACATTTGGCTATATTTTGTAAAAATTCTATTTTATGTGATAAAGAGTTGTTATTTGGTAAAACAACCACACTGAGAGGTAAGAGTGCTATTTTGTCAGTAAAAACAGTCATCCATAAATTTGGTGGCATTCACTCTACTCATTAACTTACTATTGTGATGTTCTGATCTGAATTGATGTTTACAGAATTCTTATTTGGAAGAGATTTCATTTCTAACAATGTGTCCTGACGTACAGTTGTAGTTAGTTTCCGTCTTCATTTCTAGTTAGAAGAATGTCGGGATTTACTAACATTTCAAGTGAAACTGCAAATTTAATGACACGCCATGACAGCACAGCAAAATCTATTCAAGCAGCTTCATCTCTCATCAGAAACTAATTTTAAGGTGATAAATCAGGTTTCAAGCATTATAGGATGCATGGTTTCTTAAAGTTGCAGTACTATAATACATATCCACAATATATACAAGTACAGCTGCAGAGATTTCATATCATCACATCCCTCCATGGAAAGAGAACACTCTGTTGGTATACATATGATGTACTATTCATGAATATATTTAACATTTGTGAATACTATTCGACCTTACAGATGAGTCAAAATGTTTACAAATGATAGGCAAGCAATTGTCAATGAAGTATCAGCATTTGAGGTAGACACTGGTATTCAACAGCAGTGAAATGGCATTTCTACATGAGGAAAAATACATCAGTCACTTACCTGCTTTCTGGATGTTGTTATATTCTCAATACTTTTCCAGGGAATACTCTATTTCACTGTTTCAAGGAATGTGAATATGACCAGAACCTGTTTTGGAAAAACAGCGAAAGAATTAAAGTAATTAAATTTTTTTTTGCAGTATCTCCCACTTGGAACAGTTGAGTAGAGTCCGGTACAGTCGCACTCATATCAACAGTATTCAGACTGCTGGAACAAATTTCTGGTTTCAGATTCCTCCTTTATCTCGGATAGTGGTTTAAGAAGACCCTTCATAGAAACAGAAATCTTCTGACTGGCTAAGGACTTTCCATTTATGGCTCAGACATTTCAGAATGGCTGTCAGAAAGTCAACATTCATCCTGACATTCTTCAGGAATGGCCTGTATGTCTTGCCAGTTCTGCCTGTCTTTGCCACTTTCAGTTTGTAACATATAGGACCATGGTTGTTGTTCACTTGTACTGCATCATAAACTGTCTTCCACTCCCCCATCTTAAAATAGACTAGTTGGCTTAGTTGAAGGACTGATAGAATTTGGGTGGAATATTGTCCATCATAAAATCATTTACTAGTCCAACAACATGACTCACTTGAGCATCTCTATGCCCAACTAACCATAGGCGTGACCCCTGGCATATCCTTGCTAGCTACAGATTCCCTAACATAAGTCTGGAAAACCACAGTTCCTACCTAAACCTACTGGAATCTCTTAACATTCAGGTTAACACCATATGTAAGGGTGACTTAAACTACCCCTCCATAAACTGGGAGACTTATATGACCCATAATTCACTTGCTCAGAGGTTTTGAACTTTGTCAATGTAAACGCCCTGAAGCAATTTGTTAGCTCCCCAACTAGAGGTACAAATATCCTAGACCTAATGTTCATGAGCATGGGGGGATGCTGTTCCCTTCCATGCATTAACTCTTCCTGTTAAGATCTGACCACAAAACAGTCTGCTTTAGTATTAACTACAGACTCACTGAGACCGGCCAAGATCAGTGAATCCACTCCAGTTTATTATAAACACACACTTTAACAGCTTAGCACTTTTGTCTATAAAAAAGGACTTCAGAGTTATTTACACTCTCAAAATATTGATATATAGTTTATATATATATATATATATATATATATATATAGAGAGAGAGAGAGAGAGAGTTAAAGTTTTATATATATATATATATATATATATATATATGGGTCACCTTTAAAATCTCGAAATCGCGTTTGCCCGAAACGGAATCCGACGGGACGAGAATACCGAAAACGCAGATGACCGAAAAGGTGAGAACCCGACGGACTCGGTAAGTGTGCGATCGAGTGAGGGATTTAGTGTTAGGGAGCTGACAGGTAAGTGTGCGATAGTGAGGGACTGTGGGTTAGGGGTGGGTTAAGTGAGTTAGGGTTAGGGTGCAGGTAGGGTGTGTGTGCGATGGTGAGGGACTGTGGGTTAGGGGTGGGTTAAGTGAGTTAGGGTTAGGGTGCAGGTAGGGTGTGTGTGCGATGGTGAGGGACTGTGGGTTAGGGGTGGGTTAAGTGAGTTAGGGTTAGGGTGCAGGTAGGGTGTGTGTGCGATGGTGAGGGACTGTGGGTTAGGGTTGGGTTAAGTGAGTTAGGGTTAGGGTGCAGGTAGGGTGTGTGTGCGATGGTGAGGGACTGTGGGTTAGGGGTGGGTTAAGTGAGTTAGGGTTAGGGTGCAGGTAGGGTAAGTGTGCGGTAGTGTCGGACCTTAGGGTTAGTGTTTGGGTTAGGGATAGTGCATATGTTATGTAGTGTACTGTGTTGTTTACGTGTAGTGTGTTGGTGTAATGGTTTTCGGTGTTTTGCGTTGTCGGCGTTTTATGTTTTCGGTCGTTTCGTTTCGGTCATTAGTGTGTCGGGCAAACGCGGTTTCGAGGTTTTAAAGGTGATCCATATATGTATATATATATATATATATATATATATATATATATATATATATATATTGATAGATAGATATACTAAATCCACTCACAATGCCTCCTACTTAATGGTTAGCCAATTAAATAAAGTGACATGACTTTATAAATTACTAGCTCCATAAAAATGCCCAGAAACATTAATGTATTTAAAAAGCACATTTTCATATATGAAGCATTGTGCATCCATCCTAATGACTTTGAAATAAAAAAAAAACATAAAAACATGGAAAACACATATAATATAATAATGCTACAACCTCTTTTCCTCTAAATAGTCCACTAATGTCTTTCCCCACTATCTAACGGTTGCTGTATAACTATAAAGCATATATATATATATATATATATATATATATATATGTATACATGAATTCACCTTAATTTATGAAAAAACATTGCCCTTATTTTAACATGTTAGTGCTCATCTTTAAAACACTAGTGATTGACACAAACACATTGAGGCCAGGGTGGGCAGCAGCATTCAACCTCAGCTGCCAAGTCACTTCTTTAAATTCAGGCAATGTCTCAATACCCCCCCCCCCCCCCCCAACATCAACCTGAATGATCCTATCAGTCACAAAAAAGACAAACTTCTTGAAACCCAGACCTCGTACCCGGTGTCTCTTCAAAGCACTACTTACTTTATCCTTTTTCATATCATAAATATGCTGTCCAAGTCCTTTCTCTTAATGTTCTATTTGTTTTGCCTACATGGAATGCATCATATATTGTGCAAATTGCTACATATACCACCCAGTAGATGTCACAATTATACCTTCCAGCACAAGAGAGAGTTCAATCATACCCTTTAACAACTTTATAGGGGGACTTTCATGGATAAACCTACACCGTATGCAAAACCTGCATTTATATATGTGTTTCATTCCACCATTAAAGTATTGTGTAATCATGTTCCCTTTTAGCAAATAAAAAAAAAAAAAAGCTCCATACAAACAGAAATAACAGCAAAGTTACAATACAAGTAATGTAAATATGAATACATAACTAAAAACATTTATGCCATACTGGAAATTAATAATGGATAAAAGTCAGCAAAAATAGCTGAAGAAAAAAAAAACAAAAATATGGAGGTAGAAACATAGTAAAAATGCGAATTTAAAATAGAAAAAAATGTCCTAATAACATCCTTAATGCCTAAACTGAGTTATTAGAGAGGAAGAAATAAATAGAAGGGTAGAAAATAAAGGGGTGGGGAGGAAAGTTTAGGAGAGTCTAGAGAGTGAAAAGAAGGCAGTTATGAGAAGAGAGACGGGGTGTGGGAAGTATAGTAGCTAAAGAAGAGAAAAGATGAGATATAAGTATAATACTGTTCAGCGGCATAGCTGAGTCACTACAGTACTAGTGCTATGACGTTATATTAAAGTAAGTAGAGGAGAGTTGATTACAGTCAAATGATTGCGGGAGTATATGTTAGGTAGAGTGGTGACAGGTGCAGGAGGGAGAGTTAGCAAGGTCTTTTTTTTTTAAATTCTCTTTTGAAATGGGCCGAAGATTGAATTGAATGTATGTAAGTGAGAGTTTGTTCCAAGTTTGAGAAAATGAGCATTTATGAAGTAGTCTGCCTATTGTTTTGTTAGGCCTGTAAGTGTCAAGTAGCAGTTGGTCAGCGTTATGGAGAGATTGTGAGGGTTTATATAGGGATAAGATAGGAGGGTGGACAGGCAGAGACAGTCCGGAGGTTTGTAAAGTAGAGAATGTGTCATCTCTAGGTGAGAAAGTTGGAGCAGTTTAGGAAATTCAAGCCACTGTAGTTGTTTAAGGGCAAGGCAGGGATGAGATTTGTAAGGGAAGTTACAGGAAAATCTGGCTGTCTGGTTGAAAGTTCATTCAAGTTTGATTAAAAGGTTTCTTTGGAGGTGGATAAATACCTGGAAAGTGTAGAGTAGGCAAGGGAGGAGGTAGGCTTGAGCATGTGAAGTCCATGAGTGAGGGGTAAGAATTTTTTGTTTCAATGCAGTAAACCGAGTTTTTGATTGGTCTTTTTGATGGATTGTTGGATATGATGGTCAAATTTCAGTTGATCGTCAATTGTAATACCAAGAAGTTTGGTATGGGAGTCAGCATGAATGAGGGTGTTGTCTACAGAAAACAGAGTAAAGGAAGTTTTAAGGCTGGGAATAGATTTTAGAAGGAAAAGAAGACACTTAGTTTTCTTTGCGTTAAGGATGAGTTAGTTATTGATTAGCCATTGTTCAATGGTGTTAAAAGAAGTCTGTGTGAGGGAGTGAAGGTCAGTAGGGTTGTCAGAGAGGGTAATAAGGTAAGAGTCATCAGCATACTGGATCAGTGATGAGGTGCAGCAGGCGGAGTGTAGGTTGTTGGTAAAAATTTGAAGAGAAGGGGGGCCTAGAATGGATCCTTGGGAGACGCCTATTTGGACAGTTAAGAAAGGTGAACAGGAGATCTGTCATCTAACAGACTATAGTCTGTTGTTAAGATAACTACAGAACCAGAGAGTAGTAGATATGGAGAGGTTAAGTTCAGTTAGCTTAGTAAGGAGCTTAGGGTGGGAGATGGTATTGAATGCTTTGGAGAGGTCAATGAATAAACATGACACCAGTTTATTTTTGTCACTTGCCTCTGCTATAGCCTGGGTGAAGGGGGCTGTAGATGTGCTATGATTGGTTGTAAATCCACCTCAAGCAACACATAGCCCTTCTAAACTCACACCACCAACACCCACACATAGCAACACTAAATCCACATATGAGGAGGCCCTTAACTGTAACCTGCCCATGCAACAAGGACCTCCAAAGCTGAAATGCAAACAAACACCAGTCACAACCAAAGTGTCACATAGCTCACAACACCAGTGTGCCACCCAGCAACAGCCCCTAAGGCAAGACAACGTACCTAACACTTTAATCATAGGTGACTCTATAGTCAGGCACACTGATGTCCAACTCACCATGCTGAACAAGGCGAAAAATTACAGTGAGCTGCCTGTCGAGTGCCAGGATCCGCCACATAACTCATGCACTCAAGTCACTCCACAACAAGTACAAATATGACTCTGTCATTGTCCATGTTGGAGTGAATGACTTGAGATGTACCTCACTGGACTACATGAAAAAAGACATGGAAGGGCTCTTAGATCATGTGGCCCAGGCTGGTATGACCCTAGCCCTGAGTAGCATCCTGACTTCACCCAGAATTATACCACAATATAAGGACATAATGATTGACTTCAACAATTGGCTAAGCTTCTGGTGTCATTCAAAGGGGAACCAGTATCTTTCTGTCTGGGACGACATGATCGACAGACCACGATGCTTTGCCAGAGATGGTCTGCACCTGTCACCCCTGGGATTCAGGTTACTGGCTAAGGCTCTTGCCACCCCTATAGTGCCTTTTTTAGGCAAAGTTCAAAGGACAAAACCACCACCGTAACAGGTACAAGCATGCAAAATCTGAAGGTAATGCTACTTAATGCTAGAAGTCTAAACCTCAAAATGCATACTCTCGAGGCACTCCTAAAAATGGAGAACATCGATATTTGTGCAGTAACTGAGACCTAGTTCAAGGCTGCAGAGAGCACCCCTGCAATACCAGGCTACAACTCTTACCACACTTTTCGGCCACCAAACCAGGATCGAAACACTAAAGGTGGAGTGTCCATATTCACCAAGGATATTCACACCACCAGGTTAGTTGCCCAACACAATGCGTCTGAAATTCTCCAGGTGCAGCTAACACTAGGTAAGACTGCGATCCAAATTGTAGCTTGCTTCAGATCCCCCAAGATTCTCACTACACCTTTCTAAGGTTCCCTATATTATTCAGGCATGTCCAAAGGTCAGTTTCGGGTTTACTCCCCAGTCCAGCTGGTGAATCTGGGAATCTTGAGGCAATGTTACAACTGCCTTATGTATACAGACCACCCTCTCCTCCTCCCAACAAGCTCAAATATATGTGAGAGATGCAACTATATAGCCAAACTGGAGGCTAAGCTCTCTCAACCCAGTACTGGCACAGCCTGTCAGGAGGAGAAGGTAATCACACAAACCACAAATCCAGTCTCACATAGACCTATCACATCAGCAAACCAAACACATACACACACAAAAACATACCCGGACGCTCTAAATAAAAATTGGCCTAAGCAGCAGAGACCTCCAAGCAGACATCCAAGCAACCCCTACCACGAAACAATACCCACATAGCACATAGCTCACAAAGTCAGTGTACCACAAAGTCACAGCCCTTAAGGCTAAACAATACACCTAATACACTTGTAATAGGTGACTCTATTGTCAGACACACTGACATCCCACTCACCAGGCTGAACAAGGAAAAGGTCACTGTAAGCTGCCTGTCGGGTGCCAGGATCCACCACATAACACAAGCACTCAGGTCACTCCAAAGCAAGTATAAATATGACTCCGTCATTGTCCATGCTGGTGTGAATGACCTGAGATGTACCTCCCTGGACTACATGAAAAAAGACATAGAGGAGCTCTTTGATCATGTAGCCCAGGCTGGTATGACCCTGACCTTGAGTAGCATCTTACCCTCACCAAGAATGATGCCACAGTATAAAGACAAAATGATAAATTTTAACATTTGGCTAAAGTATTGGTGTCATTCAAAGGGGATCCAGTGTCTGTCAGCCTGGGATGACATGCTCGACAAGCCACGTTGCTTCGCTAGGGACAACTTGCACCTGTCACCCCTGGGTTTTCGAATACTGGCAAAGGCTCTTGCCTCCCCCATAGTGCCTTTTTTAGGCAAGGCTCAAAAGACAAACCCACCTCCATAGACAACACAAAGAAAAAAAAACTAAGGGTAATGCTGCTCAATGCCAGACGTCTAAACCTCAAGATGCACGCACTCGAGACTCTCCTCAGTATGGAGAATATCGATATCTGTGCAGTAACAGAAACCTGGTTCAAGGCTCCTGAGAGCACCCCAGCACTAACAGGTTATACTTCATACCATGCTTTCCGGCCCCAAAACTCGGACCGAACCACAAAAGGAGGGGGAGTATCCATATTTATCAAAGATACCCACACCTCCAGGTTAGTGGCACTGCACGAAGCATCGGAGACCATCCATATGCAACTAACAGTGGGCAAAACTGCCTTTCAGTTTGTAGCCTGCTTCAGACCACCCTCCCAAACACAGGAACCTCACTCGGCTTTCCTGAGAACACTGGAGAATATGAAGGTCTCTCCAAACACCATTATATTGGGTGACTTCAACTACCCAAACATTGATTGGGAAAACTACTCAAGCCCAAACACCCTTGCCCAATGGTTCCTAGAATTTATAAACTCAAATGCTATGGAACAACTGGTCACCACTCCCACAAGAGGGGAAAACATATTGGATCTGGTCATCACCAACATGGGGTCTCTATGTTCCATACCAGAGGTATACCCCTCATTGGTAAGATCAGACCATAAACTAATCTCACTGGACATCCATATTCCGTCCCCACCCCTAGCTAAGGAAACCACGGTGAAGAACTTCTCAAAAGCAAACTTCACACTTCTCAAAATCGAGGTGGAATCCTTCAAAGCCCCCGGGTCAGTGGAAAATATGGCCCAAAATGCAGAATCCTTTACAAAAGCATTCTATGGACACCTACAGAAATGCATGGAGCATGCTATCCCAAATAAAACCAAGACTCACTCCTCCAAAGGCAGGAGACCTGTCTGGTGGACCCCGGCCATAAATAAGCTATACAACAGAAGGAGAAAGCTACTACATGATAGAGCAAAATCCCAAAAAGGGAAAGCGCCTCTGATCAGTACTAGCAAGAAAAGTACAGTTTTGTACCTACCATAAATGTAGATGTTCGAAGATCCACATTGCTGCAGTCCTTACACTTGGGTAGTCCGCTGTCCTCGGTCGGCCCGAATATCAAAGTATAAGGCTGACGTCGGTCAAGGCGCATTTGACTGACATCAGGACGTCAGGGTACAAATGCGCATGACCGACGTCATATCCTCAGTCTTTTCTTGCCCCAGATGTCAGAAGACCCTAAAAATAAAGGTCAAAACCAAAAGACAGCAAACAAACCACCAACCACCCTTGCACTAATTATATGTACAATATATACAATATACACAATATTTACAACCCAACCCACACAACCACCTCTAACAACAGAGGGGAAGGAGGGAGGGTAAATTGGACTGCAGCAATGTGGATCTTCGAACATCTACATTTATGGTAGGTACAAAACTGTACTATGTTCTTCATCTCACATTGCTGCAGTCCTTACACTTGGGTAGAATCCCAAAGCAGAGGTAAGGGAGGATGGCCAAACTACAAGGAAGCAGGAGCTGCCAAAATGCCCTGCAAAACAGCAGTGGCAAAACCAGCCCTGGATTTAGAGTAAAGTGGTAGGTGATAATGCCTAGAGAAAGTATGCACTGAACTCCAAGTAGCTGCCTCCAAAATATCCTTGGTTGCCACTCCCTCAAAAGGCTGTCAAGTGGCAGTAGCCCTAGTGGAATGAGGCCTAATCCCAGCTGGAATCTCCTTGCCATGATGGGAATAACAGAAAGCAATGCAAAACCCAATCCACTTAGAAATAGTTTGTTTTGACACAGGCTTGCCCTGAGAACTCAAAGCAAAAGAAACAAACAACTGCTGAGACTGCCTGAACCCTTTAGTTCTGTCCAAATAATATCGCAACTGCCTGTGTACATCTAAAGTGTGCAAAATCTTTTCCCCTTTATTTTGGGGATTTGCATAAAAAGCAGGCAAATGAATAGTTTGGTTTAAAGCCACACTAGAAACCACCTTAGGCATAAAGGAAGGATTAGTACGTAAAGATACCCTATCCTTATGGAAAATCAAGAAAGGCTCAACCGCCATAAGGGCCTGCAATTCAGAAACCCTTCTTGCAGAGGTAATGGCCAACAAAAAGGCAGTCTTCCATGATAAATATTTCAACTCAGAAGTAGCTGCAGGCTCAAAAGGTTGTAGAGTGAGTTTCTCCAACACAAAATTGAGATCCCAAGCAGGAGTAGGAGCTCTACGTGGGGGTCTTATAATCTTTGCCCCTCTAAGAAATTGCTTGAACAAAGGATGAGAAAACAAAGGAGGGTCACATTCATAGTGAGCTGAAATTGCTGCAGCATGAACCTTAATAGAAGAGAAGGACAAACCTTTGTCCAGTAACTCAGTAAGATATTGAAGAGCCACACTTAAATTAGGCTCAGAAACATCAAAATCCTTTGCTGCACTCCAAAATAAAAATCTCTTCCATTTATCTGCGTACACTTTCCTTGTACTAGGCCTTCTAGCTTCCAGAATCACATTCAAAACTTGTTGTGGAAGTTGAGACCCTCTATGGTTCAAAACAGAATATGCCAGGCTGTTAGGTGAAGAGAGTGAAGTTTGACATTGAGCAAATGGCTGTCCTCCTGTGACAACAGGTGTGGAATCGAAGGCAAAGGCCATGGAGGCTTCCGTACCAGACTTCTCAGTAATGGGTACCAATGCTGTCGAGGCCAATCTGGAGCTATTAAAATCATCCTTGGCTTGTCCTGTCTGACCTTTAGAAGTACCTTTGGGAGGAGAGGCAGAGGTGGAAAGGCATACACATGAAGATTGCTCCAATTGAAAGAAAGAGCATCCACTTTCCAAGCTGTGGGATGAAACCTTTTTGTGCAAAACTTTGGCAGCTGATGGTTTAGTGGAGAAGCGAACAGATCTATGTCTGGAGTTCCCCATGACACTGTCAATTTCTGAAATACATGAGGATCCAATTTCCACTCGTGGGGATCCATAATTCGTCTGCTCAACACATCTGCTAAGGAGTTCTGTGCTCCCGGCAGAAACCTTGCCTGAAGATTGAGCTGTAAACTGAGAGCAGTCTCCCACAAAATCATTGCTTGCCTGCATAGAGGATAAGAATGTGTTCCCCCTTGCTTGTTGATGTACCACATGACAGTTGTGTTGTCTGTTAGAATCAACACCTGTCCTGGAAGAAGTAAATCATTGAAAGCTATTAATGCAAACTGGACTGCTAACATCTCCTTCAGGTTGATATGTAGATGTTGTAGTCTGGCAGGCCACTTGTCTTGTATCCACTTTCCATTTAGATGAGCTCCCCAAGCTTTGTCTGAGGCATCTGTCGTTAAAATCTGACTCGCCTCTGGCCGGGTCACAGAGAGTCCCTTGTTTAGGTGACATTCCTGAGCCCACCACAAAAATTCCTTTTGAATGCAAGGTATTATTTGAATGACAGTGTCCAGATCCTGGCAGTGCTGTGTCCATACATTTTTGAGATACCATTGCAGCTTCCTCATATGCAGTTTGGCATTGGGAAGCACCAGAATACAAGATGCCATGAACCCTAAGGCTTGAAGGACTGTCCTTGCAGTCAGCCCGGACTGATGAGATAGTTGATGGAAGTAAAGGGAAAGATTCTTTTGTTTGTCCGGGGTTAGAAAAGGCCATCTGGGATGCTGTATTCAGTCTTACACCCAGAAAGCACATGTCCTGAGAGGGTACTAGACTGGACTTTATTTCGTTCACAGAATACCCCAGGCATCTTAGCACTGCTATCACATATTCCAAATGATGAAGAAGCTCTTCCCTTCCTTGAGCCAGAATCAGGCAGTCGTCCAAATAAGGATAGATCTGTATTCCTTTTAGCCTGAAGAAAGCTATCACTGGAGCCAGAACTTTCGTGAACACTCTGGGCAGTAGATAAGCCAAAGGGCAATGCAGAGAACTGATAGTGAGAAGTCCCAGCTCGAAAACGCAGATACTTCCTGCAACTTAGTCTGATAGGAACATGAAGGTAAGCCTCCTTGAGATCCAAAGTTACCATCCAATGATCTTTGCCCAGCAGAGGTAAAAGCTGTTGTAACGTCAACATTTTGAACTTGGGAATGTCCAGATAAGTGTTGAGGATAGATAAATCCAAAATTGGTCTCCACGTGTTCCCCTTCTTTGGTACTAGGAACAGGCGAGAATAAAATCCTAGGCCCACTTCTGGCATAGGGACCGGCTGTATGGCCCCTAGTTGAAGTAACAGAGAAATTTGCTTGTGAGCCTCTATTCTTTGTTGAGGAGGAACGTCTGGCATGCCTCTGAAAGGAGGCAAGGTATGGAAATAAAACCTGTAACCGTGGTGTATGATATCCAATACCCATCTGTCTTGGGTAATTAAACTCCAATTTTCTTTGAAAAGTGCCAACCTTCCTCCCAAAGGTGCTGCCAGACGAGAAGGCTCTGGCAGCTGAAAAGGTAGGTCATTGGGTCTGTTTACGAAAGGACTGACCCCTGCCCTCACCTGAAGACTGCGCAGGAGAGCTCCCTGTTCTAGGCCTGAAAGAGCCCTGAGCTCTGCCCCTACCACGTCTAGATCTACCCCTAGACTGGGAATCATAAGAAGGATACGTCCACCCTTTAGCAGGCCAATTTCTACTAAACTTTGGAGGCTGAACCTGCAAAAAATCTTTAACAGTCTGCATAGACTTAGCCTTGTCTTCCATTTTCTTTAAAACTGCCTCAACAGGAGAACCAAACAACACATCAGATTGTAAATGAGCATCTAAAATCCTTGTTTTAACATGGTCAGATAAATTTTGATCCCTCAGCCAGGCGTGCCTCCGAAGAACTGACCCAGTGGCAGCCACCCTAGACGAGGCCTGTACAGCATCAAAACCACATTGCAAAGAATGCTTACCCACCTGTTCAGAAACATGTACTAAATCTTGTAACTCTTTACAATCAATACCTTCCGCCAGAGCATCAACCTTAGACTTCAACTGTGAAAGGAGATAGTTTTGGTATTTTAACATGTGAAACTGGCAATTCAAAGCCCTCATAGCTAGAGTGGAAGAAGTATAAACTTTCTTTCCCCATCTATCCAAGGCCCTGGCTTCTTTATCTGCAGGAACCAGATTCTTGACAACAGAAGCCTTAACACCTTTAGGCCCCTGGCTAACAGTTTCTGGGTCTGCCCTAGGACTCTTAAAAAGATACTTATGAACTTCAGGCACCCTGTAATACCTATCCGGTTTAACAGGAGCAGGAGGCAAAGAATCAGGATTAAGAGAAGCCTCTGTAAACACATCTTCCACTACATCCAAAACAGGAGGTATAGCCAAAGGCCTATGCTGGGGTAAAACAAAAATTCCCTAAGCCTTTTCCTGGAATCAGAGAAGTCCTGACCTTCCCACTTAAAATGCTCCCTCATGGAATGAAGAGTTTCTGAAAAAGAAAAATCCTCAGGAGGAGAAGCAGAAGGAGTAGAATCATCCACATCAGAATCAGAATAAGGAGAGTACTCCTGCATGTCTTCAGCCGAAGTCTCTGAAACATCCGAAGCCTGCTCAAAACTCCCTAACTCAGGCTCCACCCTAGGTCTCTTATCAGGAGGGGGCAAAGAACCCCTAATCAGAGTAATCAAATCTTCTGCCATTTTAAGCATATGCTTCTTGGGCACAGTTCCAGAAGAACTAGGGGTGACACCAACTGAAGCTAAACCTGGCCTGCCTCTAGGAGAAGCCTTGGAAACAGAAGGAGAGGGCCTAACCACCCTAGGCAGGGAGGGGAGTATAGTAACCTGAGAAGCCCCATCACCCTGACCTGCCTCCTGAGAGGCCACATCCTGCAATAACAAGGTCTCTCCCTGGGATCCCAAAGAAACCTCCGGTGGAACCACCGGCTCCACCGACACCTCTAAAGAACCGGCGTCCGGTACGGATGGTTCTTCAAGCCTAGGCTTCACTGCTTTGTCCTTGCGCTTCTTTGCAGAAGCGGGCGTCGGAGCATCCGACGGCATTTTATAATTGCACCGCTTCCCAAAGACTAACCTGGCACAATCTAATCTCCTCTTTATAGTGCGCTTATTGAATCTAGCACAAGAGCGACACCCAACAACGTCGTGCTCAGGCCCTAAACAAGGAATACACAAAGTATGATAGTCTCTATGCGGTATCTGTTTCCCACAAGAAATACAATTATTCACTTTTTCTGACATCCGGTAAACCACTGAGGCAAGAAAAAACTAAAATATTCCCCAACGGGGTACTTAGCCAACTTTGACTCGGTCTGAAACTCCGAAAACGAAAAATTTCAGAACGCCAACCGGCACTTGCAATACTGCTTCTGCATCGGACCATGCGGCAAAAAAGACTGAGGATATGACGTCGGTCATGCGCATTTGTACCCTGACGTCCTGATGTCAGTCAAATGCGCCTTGACCGACGTCAGCCTTATACTTTGATATTCGGGCCGACCGAGGACAGCGGACTACCCAAGTGTAAGGACTGCAGCAATGTGAGATGAAGAACATCTACGATCCCTCATAAAAATCATCTAAGGCCAGCTTCGAAAGAAAAATTGCACAAGACACTAAAGATAATCACAAGGCCTTCTTTAGTTATGTCAGAAACCTGGGAGGCAACTCCCAGATATGCTCTGAGTTAGTGCAAAATGACAAAAAATTCACTGAACCCACAGACATTGCCAACATCCTGGCAGAAAGGTTCAGTGCAAACTTCTCCCCCCCCTCCCCCCCAAAAGAGCAAATGTCTATCCCAACAGAGTGTAGCCTTCCTGAGATCACAGATGTACAGGTGAGAGCTGCTCTCTCCAAAGCAAAAAACACAGCATCAATGGGACCAGAAGGTGTCCCGGGCTGCATCTTGCACGAGCTCCAAGAAGAACTAAACCCTCATATAAAGTCACTGCTCAATCTCAGCCTTACTACGGGATATGTACCCAAGGAATGGCGTACAGCAACAGTGGTCCCACTCCACAAAGGTGGTGCCACAACAGACCCCAGAAACAATCGCCCTATAAGCCTGACTAGCCTGGTCTGCAAAGCTATGGAGTGTATCATCATGGAAATCATAAAGAAATTGCGAACCTCCAGACACTGGATCCTACCCAATTCGGCTTTGTTAAGGGCAGATCTTGCCTCTTGAACCTGGTCGACATCTTTGAAACAGTTACCAAAGCGATAGATGAAGGGAAGGTATTCCACACAGCCTACCTGGACCTCGCAAAAGCCTTCGACACAATACCCCACTCGGGCATCATAAATAAGCTCACCAGCTTAAATATCAACCCCTATGTCACAAGATGGTTGCAAACTGGCTCAGGGATAGAAAACACATGGTCAGAATAGCAGGTGCCATGTCAGACTCTAAACCAGTTACAAGTGGCATCCCACAAGGCTCAGTCCTGGGACCTCTCTTGTTCGGTATATATTTCTCAGAGGTACAGGCTAACATGGGTGGACTATGGCTGACCAAGTTCGCAGATGACTGCAAACTGGGTGCCGTAATCGACTCTCCGGCTGACACAAGCATCTTCCAAAAGGGTCTCACAGAGATGGATAACTGGTGCCAGAGCCATAACCTAAAACTAAATGCCAAAAAGTGCATAGTCATCCCCTTTGGGAAAAACAAAGTGCCCACAAATTACCACATAGGTGGTGATCCATTAAGTATGGAAGAAGTAATTAGGGACTTGGGGACCCAAGTAGATAGCAATCTCTCCTTTGGCAATCACGTTGCCAAAGTGGTTAGAAAGACCTTCTATATAGCCCACCTTATCATGAAAGGATTCACATCTAGATCAAGAGAGGTCATTGTGCCCCTCTACTGATCACTTATCAGGGCCATAATTTAATACAGTGCCCCATTTGGGATGTACCTTACCCGACACCTGCAGCAACTGGAAAGACCCCAAAAGTACCTCACCAAGAGGATCAAGGGGCTCAAACAGATGCCCTATGCAGCTTGGCTAAAGAAACTCCAGCTCTACTCAGTTGCATACCGCCTACTCAGAGGCGATCTGTGTCTGACGTATAATGCCTGTCCAACCCAGAATCAATGGACATGCTTCACCTCAGGAAATCCAAATCCCTTAGAGCTACATGCTCCAGGGACTTGAACCTCAGCACAGAAATAAATAGGACATGCTGGAGGGACAGATTCATATCCCAGAGGCTCCCCTCACTCTGGAACAAAATCCCAATCCATGTTAGGCAGAGCCCCTCACTGACCCTCTTCAAGAGAAATCTTGACGAGTGGATGGGAGATCATAAGTTTACCCCTGGGATCTCTTCTGTGTCCCTGCTTGACAGAGGTACAGTAAACTAACTTTAAAAGGGCTACCTTCTGTGACCTACTATACAGAGGCACAGTCAACTAATCTAAAAGGGTGGCGAAAGCCAAACACACTCTGGCTAGGCTTATAAATGCCCTAGGGCAGATAGCCTAGTATCAACCTATGAACCTATGAACCTAAACATACTGGAAAATATTAATATAGAACCAAACACCCTAATACTGGGTGATTTCAACTACCCTGCCATTAACTGGGAAAACTACTCGTGCACCAACACCTTTGCCCAACGGTTCTTGGAATTCATAAATTCCAATGTCCTGGATCAACTAATCCATAGTCCCACCAGGGTCTTCAATATTCTAGACCTGGTCATTACCAACATGGGAAATCGATGCTCCACACCTATGGTCACCCCCTCGTTGGTTAGGTCAGACCATAAGCTAATCACCCTTAACATCCACATCCCACCCCCACCCTCCAGTAAGGAAACCTCCATAAAAAACTTCTTCAAGGCTAACTTCATGCTACTCAAGTCAGAAGTTACAAACTTCATGACACCCATGCAGATGGGAACTGAAAGTTCGACTGCTGAGTCCTAGACTAAGGCACTGTACGAGCACATCTACTCATGCATGGATCGTGCCATCCCAAATAGAACCAAGATGCTCTCCTCCAAAAAAAGGAAGAAAATCTGGTGGTCCACTGCCATAAACAAACTTTACAACAAAAGGAAAAAACTGTTGCAGAAAAGAGGAAAATTCCAGGATGCAAAAAACTCCCTTACCAGCTGCAGTAAGAAGCTGAGTTCCCTCATAAAATCCTCCAAAGCTAGTTACGAAAATAAAATTGCCAAAGATTCGAAAGACAACCACAAGGCATTCTATAACTATGTCAAGAATCTAAATGGCAATGCTCAGATCTGCTCTGTGCTACAACAGAATGGCATTAAATATACTGATCCCAAGGATAATGTCAGTATCCTGGCAGATCGATTCAGTGGCAACTTCACCCCCCTCTCACCCCCTAAATGGCCCATCTCAATACTGGAAGATTGCCAAATTCCGGTAATAACGGCCACACAGGTAAAAAATGCACTCTCCAAAGCTAAGAATACAGCATCCATGGGACCAGATGACATCCTGGGCTGTGTACTACACAAACTACAAAATGAACTGGCACCTCACCTAAGTGTCATGTTTAATCATACCCTCACCTCAGGCTTCATGCCCACTGAGTGGCGCACAGCTACAGTTATCCCACTCCACAACGGGGAATCCACCTTGGATCCTGGGAACTACTGCTCCATCAGTCTGATGAGCCTGATTTGCAAGGCCATGGAACGTATTATCATGGAACTTATAAACAAAGACATTGGATTGGCAACCTTAAAACACTGGAACCCACCCAGTTTGGGTTCGTGAAAAGCCAATCTTGTCTCCTGAACCTTATTGACTTCTTCGAATCAGTCTCCAGAGCCGTGGATGAGGGTAAGGCAGTCCACATAGCCTATCTGGACCTCGCCAAGGCCTTTGACACCATCCCCCACTCTGGAATCATAGATAAACTTACTAAGCTCGGCATTAATCCCTACGTCACTTGATGGGTTGCCAACTGGCTTACTGACAGAACCCACACTGTAAAAGTAGCTGACTCCAAATCCAGCTCCAGACAAGTGACAAGTGGAGTACCTCAGGATTCGGTCCTGGGACCTCTCTTGTTTGGCATCTACTTCTCTGAAGTGCAGGCTAACACTAAGGGACTCTGGCTAACAATGTTCGCAAATGACTGCAAACTGGGAGCCATTATTGAATCCCCAAATGATGTGGATACTCTACAAAAGGGCCTTACAGAAACAGATGCTTGGTGCCAGAGCCATGGGCTCAAGCTCAATGCCAGGAAATGTATAGTTATCCCCTTTGGGAAAAAACATGTACCCATGAATTATCACATAGGTGGCAGTACACTAAACACCGAAAGTGTGATAAGAGACTTAGGGACACAGGTGGACAGTGGTCTCACCTTCAATAATCACATCGCCACAACAGTCAGAAAATCCTTCTATGTGGCACACCTCATCACTAAGGGCTTTTCATCTAGAAAAAAGGAGGTCATTGTCCCACTGTACTCATCCCTCATTAGACCTATTATAGAATACAATGCCCCATTTGGTATGTACCTCTCAAGACATCTGCAACAACTGGAAAGGCTGAAGAAATACCTCATTAAAAGAATCACAGGCCTAAAGCAGATGCCCTGTGCTGACCGCCTTAAAAAACTCCAGCTATACTCTGTCGTATATCGTCTACTCCAAGGTGATCTCTGCTTAACATACAAGGCCATGTCAAACCCAGAGCTGTTGGACATGCTACACGTAAAGAAATCCCAATTCCTCAGAGCCACATGCTCCAGGGATATAAATCTTGTCATCACAATAAACAAAACATGCTGGAGGGATAGGTTCCTGACCCAGAGACTCCCCAGACTCTGGAATAAACTGCCCATACATGTCAAGCAAAGCGCCTCTTTGGCCCTCTTCAAAAGGAACCTTGATGACTGGATGGGAGAAAGGAAATTCACCCCGGGGATCACGTCAGTCACCCTGCTAGACAGGGGTCCAGGGAAGTAAATAGTATGTGAAGAAATAGCCAGGGAATTGTTATGGCTAGGCTTGTATAGGCCCTAGGGCCAATAGCCTAGTACCAACATATGAACCTATGTTGGGAGGGGGTGAGGAGGTTTTCCTGGAGTAGATATTTAAGAAGTTGTTTATAAATGCATTTCTCTAGAATTTTTGAGAGTGGGGAGAGGATGGCTATGGAATTGAAATTGAAATGATCTGTGGAGTTACCTTCTTTTTGAAGTGGAATTGTATAAAAGGATTTCCAAATTGCAGGGACTGAGGATTCTTTGATAGAATGGTTGATAAGGCTTGATATGCTATAGAATTGGCTGCAAGTTTGAGAAATATTGGGGGTAGGCTGTCAAAGGAAGGAGAACATGGTTTACGCTTCTGCAAAAGGGATTTTATATAGGCAATGGAAACAGGTTTCAGGTACAGAAGGTTGAGTGGAGGCAGATGTAGGAGGGGTGGGGGGTTGTGGTTGGATATTCTCGGAGGGAGTTAGTTTGTGGATAGAATCTATAAAGTAATTATTTAGTAGAGTAATGGTTTCTACAGGTGTTTTATTGGGGAAGGGGTTGGGGTTAGAAGGTTTCCCTGGATGGAGAATATTGTTCATGGCGTACCAAAATTTTTGGTGGTTTGAAGTGTGGGTAGATTGAGATTCTTGATAGAATTTTTTCTTGTCATGGATAACAAGTTTTTTGGTAAGGTTTCTTAGTTCTTTGAATCTAAGGAGGTGGAAAGAAGATTTTGTCTTTATCTATTGTTTCCAGGTATTGTCTCTAAGTTTCATTGCGGAAAGGGTATCTTTAGAGGGCCAGGGTACGGGATTAAGTTTGATCCTAGTTTTTATGATGGGTACTAGGGTGCTTATTATGTTTAGGAAAATATTAAACTCAAGAACAGCATTATTTAAAGGAAGGCTATACAGCTAAGACCAACTGACAAGGGAGAGTTGGTTGTTGAAAGTTTCTGTGTTAAAGTTGGACAGGTTACGGCAATCTCTATAAAGGTGGGGTTTAGGGGTATGAGAAGGTAGTCTTAGTATTGAGATAAGAAGGTGATCACTTAAGGATGAGTCTGGTAAGGTAGTGGGATTATGGTACTGATTAGGGTTAGAAGTTACGATCCAATCCAGAATGGAGCTGGAGTTTTTATTAATGCAGGTGGGAGCAAAAATAAGTTGCATGTCAATGTTTTGATGGTATTAATAACTCTAAAGAAGTCCTTATTATTTATGGACAAAAGTACTATATTATTAACATGTGTGTTTACAATAAACTGGAGTGGATTCACCAACCTTGATGGTTCTTTGTTGTGTCTTTAGTGGATTTATGTGTTTTGTCATTTTGGTCCTTTAGTATTAAAACTAACCTAGAACTGCCCTCAAACTCCAGAACCATTAAGAACTTTGCTAATACCAATTCCCTCAATCTAATTGACAGCTTATTAAACTTCAAAGCCCCTCTGAACCCAGATGAGATTGATGCCAACTCTGAGCTGTACACAAAAGTACTGCATTCATAGCAGTATAGAGGAGGCTGCACCTGTCCAGGTCACACCTATGATTACAAGCAAAAATAAACCACCCTGGTGGACTCCTAGCACAAATAGACTATTCGACAAAAGGGAAAAAATCCTCTCCCAAGCCAAGATGGAACAGATAAAGCAGTGCAGAAAGGCAATCACCATTCTAAACAAACAAATTAGAAAGCTGGTCAAATTTGCCAAAGCAAACTATGAGGCAAAGATAGCCTCCCAGGTGAAAGATAATCATAGGGCTTTTTTAACTTTTTTTAACCTCAGGGGAAACTCTCAACAATGTGCTGAGTTAATCATAAATGGCAGCACTTACACCCAGCCTGAAACTATAGAAAACCTGCTAGCTGACAAGTTCAGTTCAAACCTCTCCCCCCATCACCTCCTACCACACCCAAAAATATCTGCAACTTACCCCCTAGTGGTCATTATGAGGGAACAGGTCCTTACTGCACTCACTAAAGAAAAACACAACCTCTTTGGATACCGAGAATATTCCAGGATGCTTTTTAAATAGCTTAAAAAAGAATCTATCAGGGCCACTAAATATTCCAGGATACTTTTTAAAAAGCTTAAAACAGAATCTATCAGGGCCACTAAAAACCATCTTTAACCACAGCCTTAGATGGGCTTTGTCCCAGATGAATGGATGACTGCAACAATTGTCCCTATGTACAAGGGATACCCATCCACTGACCCAGGGAACTACAGACCCATAAGCTTGACCAGTCTTATCTGCAAGTCCATGGAGTGAATTATCATGAACCTCATCAATAATTGCATAGGAACTCTCCAAAAACTAGACCAGACCCAATTTGGCTTTGTGAAAGGGAGGTCTTGCCTGCACCATCTGGTGAACATCTTTAATAAAGTCACCAGGTACATGGATGAGGGTAAAACAGTACACACTGCTTATCTAGACCTGGCCAAAGCTTTCAACACAATCTCCCACTCAGAGATTAAAGGTAAACTTACTGAGTTAGTCATAAACCCCAACATCATCAGATGGATAGCCAGCTGAATCTCTGACAGGGCACATGTTGTCCAGATAGGTGAATCCACTTCTGATAAGATACCTGTTACTAGTGGTGTCCCACATGGCTCAGTGTTGGAACCCCACCTGTTTGGGATATACTTCTCTGAAGTTAAGGCCAATACTGGGGGCCTCTGACTCACCAAGCATGCTGATGACTGTAAGCTGAGAGCAATTACTGAATCCCCAAATGATCTTGGCATCTTACAAACAAGCCTAAAAATGACAAACTATTGGTGCCAAAACCATGGTCTGAGTCTAAATGCTAAAATATGTGTAATCATACCCTTCTGCAAATCAGATGTCCCTACAAATTATAATATTGATAGCTCACCTCTAAATGTAAACCCAGTGCTGAGGGAACTAGGAACACAAGATACATAGTATCCTAAACTATCACAACCAGGTAACTACAGCAGTGAGGAAATCTTTCTGTGTGATTCATCTTATGAGTAAAGGCATGCCATCAAGGTCAAAGGAAATCATAGTGCCATTGTACTCGGCCCTCATCAGACCCATTATCAAGTACAATGCTCCCTTCTGTATGTACCTAACCAGGCAATTACATCAACTGGAGCAGCTCCAAAGGTTTCTCACTAAAAAATACAAAGCATAAGACACATGACTTCTGCAGAATGACTAAAGGCCTAATCCCCTTACTCTGTCTCATGTCATTTATTGACAAGGCACTTATGCCTGACCTATGAGGCATTCTCTGATCCAGCTCTGATGAAAATGTTACATAGTCGCAAAGAATTATATGAAGCTTACATGTTCCATGGACCTGAAATTTTATTTGTGACAATAACAGAACTTGCAGATTTGTGCCTCAAAGGTTATCTCGTCTATGGAATAAACTTTCCATCTTCGTAAAACAAACCCACCCCTCACTCCCTTCAAAAAGAATTTGGATAAATGGATGGGGAATTGTAAATTCACTCCCAGGGTACTTCCCATGTCCGTTATGGATAGAGGCAGTCTTTAAAATAACTCAGGGCTCCAACTTCACAGAAACTGAGTACCCTGATACTACCCCATCCCATAGCTGGGGAATTGAAATATAATGTTGTTATATCCTGGATATTGTTGGCTAGACTTGTTGAGGCTCTTGTACCATTAGTGCAATAATCACTTATGAACCTCTGAACCTATTTATATGAGTTTTTTGCTATTTGGTCATTTTGCATTATGGACTCATATGGAATAGTTTTTGGTTCAGGTTTGGACACCATCATTGGTGTGTGTGTCCTTATTTGTATTCCAAGCATTGGTTATGAAGGGATTACCCCTGTAGCAAAGAGGAGAGCAGCATAGTAAGACATGAGAGCTGTGTGAGAATCTGGTTGTATCAGGATGTTTTTAACAGTTTGGACCATTCTCTTAGCAAATCCATTAGACTTAGGATAGTGAAGATTTGATGTAGTTTCAATGAAGGTATAGTCATCATTAAAATGTTGGAAATTGGTTGATAAAAACTGTGTACAACTGCATATAGCCAGCCCAATAGGTGTTCAATATTTAGCAAACCTAGTCTTAAAACTACAGGAGTAATCCATTCATAACTAATGCTTGGAACACAAATAAGGACACACATACCATTGATGGTGTCCAAACATGAACCAAAAACTATTTCATATGAGTCCATAATGCAAAATGAGCAAATAGCAAAAAACTCTTATAAATAGATTCAGAGGTTCATAAGTGATTACTGGGCTAATGGCACAAGAGCCTTTACAAGCCTAGCTAATAATACTCAGGATATGACAATATTATATTTTAATTCTCCAGATATGGGATGGGGTAGTATTGGGGTAGACTGTTTCTGGGGAGTTGGAGCCCTGAGTTATATTACAGACTGCCTCTGTCCATGAGGGACATGGGCAGTACACCAGGAGTGAATTTACAATTCTCCATCCATTTGCTGCATGGCAATTTTGATTGATTTAAAAAAAGTCTTCAACTCATTAGTTATTAGAGTGGAAGTTTATCTTTTGAATTCTGAAAAGAGTTTATTATGAGTTATATACTGTTATGCACAATAGCAAAGGCATATAATACCAGAAATTGGATCTTATCGCCAGAAGAGTCAAGGTCATCTATTATCCCCTCTGCTTGTTTGCTAGTCACAGAAGTGTACATGCATAATTAAAATCCAGATTAGGTAATATTGAGATAAATATCTCAGCTCATGGCACATTAGTGTTCTTCTGGTTTGCAGCTGACTGTGTGTCACCACGACCTTTTGAAAATGGTCATTTGTCACAGTGTGGAATATATGGAATTATTGATTAAATAGAACTGTAAATTTATTGATGAACTTGAGACTGAGGTTACTGCTTTAGATAATGTGATAATTCACTGTTTGTTGTTTGACCAGTTTAAATATGATTATTGTCTCATTTTCACCAGTATTGATAAACAGATTCAGATAATAAAAAACAGGAAAGTAAAACATTTGAAGAGAGAGATAGGCATGAATACGCCAGTCACACAACGTATCTTACACCCCCTGACTCACTGAATTGGGTTAGTAGATTTAACCAAAACATCTCAAACAACACTAGGCATAATACATATGGCATTTCAGTTATTCACCATCCATCAAATGGAAACTATGAAAACTCAGAGTTCCCTTTAGATGGTCATCAACATCAACTGCAACATCAACAATCTCAGTGTTTGGAAAGGATAAAAGCAAAGTTGATTCATAATTACAACCAATGGAATCTGACACCACAAGAGTAGCCCCCAGTGAGGGGTCAATCATACTGGCAGAATCAATGGCAGAGGAATCAAGAGATGGAATTAATTGAAAATGTGAACTCTGTACAAGCCAAAGGTAATATCTATAAAATTATTACAAATGAAAAATGTGATTTTAAAATCTATAATTTTTCTCCATACTCTATTGACACTCAGTGTGGAGATTTATTTTCATAGGGTTTTATCATTTGTTTCAGCTAAACATGCAAATGTAGTAATGACTATTATGGACCTTAAACAATTCACAAGGCAATTGAACTTTAATGTGTTATTTGATAATATGTCTGATGCCATACGTATGCTTAAATTTTCTATCACCTACAATCCATCCATTTACCCCACTATTGCTTCGTTTGAAAAAATGTGTGAGATTGATTTACAGAAAGTTCTTGGATTCAGTAATAATCATAAGCATAGAAACAAAATTGGTAATTTAACTGTTGGTGATAAGGAGTTACTTAACGATCTAGCTAAGCATGATATAAGAATCATGAAACCAGATGGGGGGTGGCCTTGTGAGTATGACAAAGGAATATTATTCAGGCAATATGTTTAATTTGTTATCAGATAGGACTTATGTTAATTCATCTTTAAATGAACCAAACTTTGCATATAGGAAGTTTAGATGTGAACTAAACATGTTCATCAAATGTCAAACTGACCACAACAAGCTTAACTTTTTAAGCCCTGTGTTTCCCATTCTACCAAAAATCTTCGGCATCCCAAAAATTACATCAGCCCCCCCCCCCCATGAGAACTATTGTGGATGCCAGAGGTTCTATCACCCACCCTACAGCTACCTTCATAGATGAAAAATTTAAACATTTAGTAGTGCTGGAGACCTAGATTTGTAGGGACTCCTGGGACTTCTTGAAAAAGATTAATAGACTCAAGTACAGTGATAAAACTGTGTTTGTCACCAATGACATTCAAAATCTTTATATTGTGATTTTCCATGATACGGGGCTATTGTGGTTGTTGAATATTTACATGACAAGGTGTTACCTCAACAGAAAATTAATACATATGAGAGTTTACTTGAGATGTTGTTAAATAATTTTTTAACATTTGAAAGGAAATACTTTTTGCAAAAATCGGGAATTGCTATGGGTTCAACTTGTGGTAGCTTGTTAGCAAACATTGTGATGATACAGTAGGAGAAAAAATATTTATTCCCATCCGGTTACATGAAGTATTGCAAACTGTATACATGGCTCCTGGGCAATATTTTTATCACTTGGGACAGGTATAATGAAAGGTTGAGCAGGTTTCTTGAATTTATTAATAATGCCACCATTTTTTGAAGTTCACTCATGAATTTGATGATACTAGTATAGCTTATCTTGACATTTGACTTTGTAAAGATAGGCAAAATAGTTCCTACACATCACAAATTGTTCGTAAATCCACATTCTTAAATGCTCACCTCCATTAAACGAGTGCTCATTTTCATAGCCAAAAACCGAGAAGTAGTAAAAGGCAAGTTTGTAATTTCAGCATGGAGGGCCTCTAATTTTGATAATTTCTTAGATGAATGTGATATAGTTAAGGGTATGTTTTTGGCAAGAGTTTAACCAAGCTTATTTATTAATGAAATAATGTACAAGATAATTAAGAAAAGGGGTTTTACGTTCTATTATTACATTTTCAAATGAATGTCAATACACACGATGAACTTGCAGTCCCCATTTGTGTTGATTCAACTTATTCTGATTCAATGGTTTGTTCTACTGAAGTTCCGTATCCTTTATATGATAGTAACAACACATTCAGAGACTCTTTGATCACATCATATAGCATTGACAGTTATACCATTAAAAACATTCTTGTAAAAAAATGGGTTATATTAAAGGATGATAGGAGTGTGGGGTTGAAAGTGGGTGAAAAATCAAGTGTAATTTTTAAAAGAGGGTGTAATTTGAAAACCATCCTGGAGAGGTTAAATACCAGCAATTGTAATTCTGTGAATAAGAATTTCAGAATGAATTAGTGTGACTGATGTTCAATTTGTACTTACATTTTGACTGGTGAAACGTGCAAGATTAAAAACGCCAGTTTTAAACCAAAAGGGTTATATAACTATCAAACATTTGGTGGTGTTTACATTGAACTTTGAGAGCATTGTCCTGGTTACTATACTGGCAAAACTGAGCTTAAACTCAAGGAGAGAGTAAGATAACATACCAATGACATCAAAAAGAAAAAAGAAAACAATGCTTTAGCAAGGCATACTCTCGAGTACCCAGGACATTCTTTTAGATTCACCATCATTGAGAAGCTAAATGCCATTGAAAAGGGAGGCCCATGGCCACATCTGTTAGAGAACGGTAAACTTTTCTAGTAATTATTATTTAACGCCAGTGTTTGGCCAGGTCTGAATGACTATGTTTCTATTAGTTGCCT
Organism: Protopterus annectens; assembly: GCF_019279795.1. Lineage (NCBI taxonomy): Eukaryota > Metazoa > Chordata > Ceratodontiformes > Protopteridae > Protopterus > Protopterus annectens. The sequence continues at coordinate 1,259,736,252 of NC_056729.1, forward strand.
ACTGAAATTGAAGGTGCTTACAAGGTAATACATTACAACATAACGATAAAAAATACATATCAATTTTCTGCTAGCTGACTCTCAGAAAAGTATAGACATGATTTGTTGTCGTTGTTATTAAAGCAGAAGTGGTTAGCTATCTTAGAAGCTATAATCTAGGCCACAAGTTAGCATCTGCCAGATAAAGATTCTCCTGAATTTTGGCTTCTTAGCATCCCGCCTAATTTGGACAAGAGTAATATGTGCCTCATTTATGGGTTTCTTGTTTAAACACTGGACAGCCCTGCCTAGCAACTGAAACTATATGTACTTAGTTTTAAAAAATAGTTACACAATCTGGACCCCAGGAAGACTGGTGGCTGAGAAATGATCTTTTAGGTGTTTTTTTTTTTTTTTTTTTATTCAAGCTATTGCTACTCTTAATACCTTTGTTATGAGACCTACATGGTCAAGCAATGTCCAGAGGTTGGCTAGCATTACATGCTCATAAGCAGTGTATAGTGTATTATTCAACTTTTGTCTAATATGATATTACTTCTATTCCTAAAGGGTTTATATGCTAGAATAAGACAGTATTAAGCAATTATTTATTTTTCTATGCTATACATAATATCTGAGGTGTCACAAGAATATTTATATGGTTTTATATGACATTTTTGCACAATTATTTTATTTTCCTCTTTATCATTTGTCTTAATGTTATGATACTGGATGTTTCAACAACTTTGCGGACATCTGTTTACATGCTAGTTAAGGTGTGGCAAAACATCTTCCCATTTTCTATTATGTCTAGAAATCCTGTTAGAAATTATAAAAAGGAGTCTTGAAATGATATAGTTTTTCTTCTGTTTTTATTTTAGATGCGGATTAATGAAATGTTCTGGGTAGTTCCTAATTCTACGATATTGCAACTAAAGTAAACCTCTAAACCAGCACTGCAGTTGAGATGCTCATTAAGATTGTAAATTCTGTTTTACGCCACATTCTAATAAAAAAATAGAAAAGTAGCCAGCCAGGCAAGTTAAGCCAACAAAATGCCAGCACTACAGAAGTAAAACATTTGAGCATAGGATATACAAGACATGTCAGACTGGAAACCATTCACATCTTGCCAATACCCACCTACGGCCCTACAGTTTTTTGCAAGGGGGGTGATACTTGTGAGACAAGGTATAATTTTAAGGACACCTCCAAGCTATGCTTGACAGATGACAGGGAATGGCATTGCTTGACATGCAGGGGGGGGGGTTTTCATTGGAGCAAGGGGGCACTGGATGATGAGATTATCTCACCAACTAATTATATTTATTTCCTGATTAAAGTTTAGGTGATGGGTTCTGATGCTGGCAGCACAATTTGACTTGTAAAGGAAAAGGAGAATAACCGAAAAAGGCATGTAAGCTAGGCACAGGACTCCCCTCAAGAACCTCTATGACGCTGAGTGTAAGGATAAAGACTTCATTCTTTTCTGCTAGCTAAGGTTTTGAAGAACAGAAAACCTTTTGTTAGATAACCATGCCATTTATTGAGCATTTTTAAATATGTCTAGCATGCCAAAAGGTGCATTATATTTAATAATAGGTCTAAATGAGGGAGAAAGCAGAGGGATAGTGACTTCCTTGGCTTTAGAAGAGATACTCTTTGCAATTAGTTGCAAAATGTTGAAGGATTTTCTAACCTTTGTACCCACATGATGGTCAAAGGAGTAGGATTTGCCAACTCATGTGCCCAGATCTCTGATTAGCATGGTAAAAGCATACTTTTAATGCAATAATTTAGAAAGTATGTCTGCTTCCCAAAGTGGATGATGATGCATTTCTTGGCACTTATTTGGAGCACTTTTGCTATGCAATAGAAACTGACTTTAGTTAGTTTGTTTAGGAGAGCATACACATCCGAAGGGAATGTGCTAACCACACATAAAATGCAGTCATCAGCAAATTTTGTAAAATAGACATCACTGTTATAAGCTTGTAGGTCTAAAGGATAGCTGCCAAACAGAAGAGGACCCAACACATATCCCTAGGGACACCACTGGTCACCTTTTCACTTCCATCTAGCTTGGATGGCATCAGCCAATCAGACAATGTGTGCTCTGTCCTTAATAGATTTGGCAATCCATCTTACCATGTAGGAATTTATTTTTAAGGTATTCAATTTATAAACAACTTCATTATGTTGTATAGTATCAAATGCCTTGGTCAGATCAAGGTAGGCAGCATGTATGGTACAACTACTTTTGACTGCCTGAATGACCTTATCAAAGAACCTGGCAAGATTCATCAGACAGTACTTGTCCTTTAGAAAGCTGAATCACCATGGATCTTGCTTAATAGGTTTTAGATAATCAGAATTTATGAGATTGGTGATGATGTGCTTCATTGTGTTACAGATAAGACTTGTAAAGCTAATGGATCTATAGTTCCCTGGATCCATGGGGTGTCTGCCCTTATACAGGGACATTTCTACAGTAGTTGAGTTGAATTAACAACTGACTTTTAACACAGCAAAATGTGATACAAGCTTTCATGCCCATGAGTAACAAGACGTGACTTTTATAATATTAGATATATGTTGAGGCTCAGAATCCCTGAACAGAATCTCCCACCCAAAAAAGGACAAAAAAAACACTGCTTAGGTGTTTTTTTTTTTTTTTTTTTGCAGGGGGGCAAGCACCCCTTATATTGAGGTCAAGCCCCCCACCCCATCTCCTGAACTTATGTACACCTACTCCACAGCTATACCAACTCAGAGACGGGGAAATTCTCAAAAATGGGCATCAGTGCTGACAGAACTCCCCGACAGTGATTTCCTGTAGGGGAACTCCTATCCTCAGCAGATGGAACTTCAGGCAAATGAAGCTTGAGAGTTCAGTCTTCATCCACCAATAGGTTACCCTATGCAGGCATCATAGCATAAAACTTGGTTGCAATTATGTGAGCACAGGGACAGAAGGAATATTTTAATGTGAAGTCACTCCTGAGAAATACATACACAATTGTTCCTGTTAGCTTTTTATATATAAGTGCTGATAAAGCCTGCAAAAACTGAACATAAAACATTAAATGCTGTCATGTTAAAATTTTGGTGTTTTTCCCAGCAACTTCTTTGTCCTTTGTTCCACCCCTCTGCAAAAGACATCCAATGTTTTTGTTTTTTCATTCCTCCTATGTTTCTAATGGTCTTCTAGTTTAGCAGATATTTCTGATTTGCTTTCATCATCAGAATGCTAATGTTCTGGAAATATTCTGCTCTTATCTGCATATTGGCATGGATACCTGTAATTACAAGACTTGTATTGCTTCTAAACCCATCTAGTCTACAAAGCTGATATAAGTATATTTTTTTGCACTTGCTCTAACTGTTTCAATGATATTTAACACTTCGCAGTGCATTTATTGATTTTGTTGAATTTATCACTGTTTTTCAGCCTGCGCTTATTAAAGAAACTCCATCTGTTTGTTACTCTACTGTTCTTAGGTTGTTTTAATAGTACTCTGATATTTTCCTAACCTTCTCTGATACTGCAAAACCTGTTCTGAGTTTGGCAAAATTCTCTTGAGTCTGCCAAAACATTTCTAAGTTTTGCAAAGTTTTTTGTGTTGTGAATATTTCTCTGGGTTAGTGAACTTATTTCCAAGATTCCTGCTATTGCAGGAATTCCTGACTGCGGTTGCAAATCATTTGTTACTGCACTTGAGCTCAAAACCAGTTTGTTTTACATTTTAGAGGGTTCTTTTGCACTCTGGTGGGAGAAGATAGCTAAATTCAAGTTCAAACCATCCAAGGTGGGAACTACTGGTCGATAGCTTATTGTGTTTTTATCTGATTGGCCTGAGGGTTTAACTTTATAAAAGGTTTTCTTGGTTCCCCACATTTGCATATAAACAAACCTCTCCAAAGGAAATGCTTTCCATAGTCTCCCATTGTTCATAGCTGTTTGAAGAGCTGCCAGTTTGTGCAGAGGGTTGTACCACTGCAGGTCATATAATAGTATACTAACAAGAACTCTCACTTTGACCTTGAAGTGACTCTCCCCTACACTTTACTATCTAGAAATTGTATTTCCTTGCATACATACCATAGGCTAGATTCAGACCTGCTGCATCTAGACTGTTTGGTATCACTGTGCTCTTAAATCAGCCTCCTTACATTAAGGTGGAAGTGTGTAGCTCGGCACCTATCTGAGTTGGGGACTGTTGGAGAAGGTTCAGTTTGGGGCTTTCTAATTGGTAGTTGTGTTTAAAACTGTTTAAATTTGCCTGTATGTAAGCCTTGAACTTGCCCATTGCTGGGCACTGCACAAAGGGTTTAACAGTGCCCTGTATAGATGCAAATGCCAGGGAACATTATTTTTCCCTAGAGACCTTCCAGTAGAACCCCCCCCCCCCAAGCTTCCCTACTGAGCAAAGGGCAACTCAGTTGCTCTCTAAGCAGCATTTTCATGCTTATCATCCACAACCTATGATACATCTACTGCATTTGCTGCTCCATGTCAAACTAGCCCATTAGTTAAGCCAAAGTCCTAAGTCCAGCTAGCCCATTTCCTTCCCAAATACCACATTCAGAAAAATCCTGGCACCATGGATGGGCAGTTTCCCATCATTTCTCCTGCCAACTTGATTGATATGGGCATCTTTAGGCAATGTAGCAATTGCTTCCTGTATACTAAAAATCATTTACTCCTAAAGCAAACTAGCACCCTATGTGAGAGATGCAAATACACTGTGGAAATGGGGTCAATTTTCTCATGTAAAAACAAACTAGACATCAAAAAGGTTGTCAGCCCATACTCTTCACCACTCACACAAACCTCACCTCTCACACAAAATAAGATCACAACACATAAACACACATATGCGGAGGTGCTCACTAAAAGCCTACCAAAAGAACATAGAACTCCAAAACACATGACACCCACACTCACCAAGTAAAAAGAAACCACTACACACATCAACACACATACCTGTGTCACAACAAATAAACCCCTAAGGCAAAACACATCAAATGTCTTGGTCATAGGTGACTCCATAGTGAGACACACAGATGTCCCCCTCACCAGACTGGACAAGAAGGTCACAGTCAGCTGCCTATCAGGTACCAGGATCCAGAAAATCAAGCATACACTCAAGTCTTTCAGTAACAAGTACCATTATGTCTCTGTAGTAGTACATGTTGGTGTGAATGACTTGAAATATACCTCTGTGGAATATATGAAGTGAGACATGACAGAACTCACTGATTATGTGTCCCAGACAGGTATGTACCTATCCCTAAGCAGTATCCTGCCCTCACCCAGGATGATGCCACAGTATAAACAAAGAATGATTGACTTCAATAATTGGCTTATCTTCTGGTGTCAGTCCAGGGGGATTCAGTATTTGTCAGCCTGGGAGGATATGGTAGACAGACCTTGCTGCTTTGCTACAGATGGTCTGCACCTGTCCACCTAGCCTTATGGATACTGGCAAAGACCCTTGCCTCCCCCATAGTGACATTTTAGGCAATGTCAAAACAACAAATTTTCCAATGTAACAGAATTTAATTGAGATAAACTCAGGGTCATCGTGCTTAATGTTAGGAGTATAAACAAGAAACTGCACTCCATGGAAGCACTCCTCACTATGGAGGATGTTGATGTCTGTGCAGTAACTAAGACATGGTTCAGGGATACCAAGAGCACCCTAGCTGTGCAAGGCTACAATGCTTTCCACACATTCAGACCTTAAAATGAGCATGAAGGAACCAACAGTGGAGGTGTATCCATCTTCATTAAAACCAAATACATGTTGAGACTGGTCAAACAGTACAACTCTCACGAACTACTCCATATCCAACTAACTATTGGGAAAGTAGCATACCACGTCATTGCTTGTTATAGATCCCCTACTAAGAACCAGGATAAGCATACCATCTACCTCGATTTACTAGAATCTCTTAACTATACAGCCCAACACATTAGCCATGGAAGATTTCAACTATCCTTCCATTGACTGGAGGACATACATGAGCAAAAACACACTCGCCCAGAGATTCCTGGACTTTGTTAACACAAGCGCTCTGAACAGATAACCTGCACCCTCACTATGGGCTCTAATTTTCTGGACATAGTACTCACCAGCATGGGGGGGGGTGGTCACTGTACTTCCCCATGCGTGATGTCCTCCCTGGCTAGGTCAGACCACAAATCAGTCTCGTTTGAAGTAATTGCTGGAACTGACACCCTTGCAGGAACAAAAGTTATAAAAAACTTTACCAAAGCTAACTACAGCCTAATAAGCAATGGTATAAAAAGCTTCATACCTCCTGCAATCACAGACATCAGTGATCACGATGGAGAAGTGTATGCAAATGCTCTGTACAAACACTTAAGTGAATGCATAAACTCTGCTGTACCTGACCGGATCAAAACCAGGTCTTTCCATAAAAACAAGTCACCATGGTGGACTTCAGGTATAAATAGATTGTATAACAAGAGGAAGAAACTGTTGCCCAAAAGCAAGAGAGATATCACTCTGTAGAGAAAGAGTTCCCTCCTAAACCTAAACAAGAAAATCAGAAATTTTGTAAAGTCTTTTAAAGCAAATTATGAAACTAAACTCACATTCCTAGCCAAGGATAATCACAATACATTCTTTAACTATGTCCAAAGACTAAAAGGGAATGGCCAGCTATGTGCTGAACTGGTTGTAGATGGGATAACTCATACTACACCAGAAGAAATTGTCAACCTGCTAGCTGACAAATTCAGTGCAAACTTCACCCCTCTATCCCCACCTACCATATCTCAAAGCATACCTGACACCAGCCCCCTGCCTAATATATCTAGAGAATAGGTCATCTCTGCCTCAATGGGACCAAATAATATCCCAGGTTGTTTACTTAACAATCTAAAACAAGACCTAGCAGACCCACTTGGCATTCTCTTTAATTATAGCTTGAGAACTGGCTATGTTCCTGCAAAATGGAGAACAGCAACAATAATCTCCCTGCACAAAGGGAGACTATCAACTGACCCTTGGAACTACAGACCCATAAGTCTAAGCAGTCTTATCTGCAAGGCCATGGAAGGAATTATCATGGACCTTATCAACAAGGATATAGGCAAACTCCAAAACCTGGACCCAACTCAGTTTAGCTTCATTAAGGGTAGACCATGGTTATTAAACCTAGTAGATTTCATTGAGAATGTCACCAAAGCCATGGATGAAGGTAAGACAGTACACACATCTTATCTCAACATTAACAAAGCTTTAGACATAATTCCTCACTCTGGCATAATTGAGAAACTCTCCCAGCTAGGGATAAACCCTTGCATTCCTAGATGGGTAGCCATTTGGCTCACCAACAGAACACACTCTGTCAAGATTGGTGACTCCTTGGTGACTCCACCTCCACCAATAGACCCATAACCAGTGGCATACCACAAGGGTCTGTGCTGGGCCTCTTACTGTCTGGTATCTATTTTTCAGCAGTCCAGGCCAAAGTAGACAACCTCTGGCTCACCGAGTTCGCTGATGATTGCAAACTGGGAGCAATCATTGAGTCCCCGAATGATGTCAACATATTACAAGAAGGGCTAATGCAAGCAAATGATTTATGCAAAAGTCATGGTCTAAATCTGAATGCATAAAATGCATTATTATTATTCCCTGTGGCAAAATATAATTCCTTAAAAATTACAGTATTGACAGCACCTCCCTGAATTCCAACTCAGTGGTGTGAGACATTGGAACAGAGGTTGATAGCAATCTGAACTTTGACCACCAAGTTTCCACATTGGTAAGGAAAGCTTTCTATGTAGTGCACCTCATAATCAAGGGCATAGCATCCGGGTCAAGAGATGTTGTAACTCCACTGTACTCACCCCTCTTCAGACAACTAATAAAGTATAATGCACCCTCTTGCATGTACCTCACTAGACACCTGCAGCAGCTGGAGATACCTCAGAGGTTTCTCACTAAGAAAATACAGGGACTCCAAACCATGACCTATATAGACAGGCTGATAGCCCTGTCACTTTACTCTGTATCTTATAGGCTATTGAGAGGTGACTTGTGCCTTGCCTATAGGGCAATTTCTGACCCTGCCCTAATGGAAATGCTGCACTTCTGCAAGTCAAATGACACAAGAGTCACTCATTCTGGGGATCTCTCCCTAGCTTGTGAAATTAACAGAACATGCTGGAGAGACAGATATGTCTCCTAGAGTCTCTGGAATAGACTTCTTTTTCATGTAAAACAGAGATCCTCACTGACCCTATTCAAACACAACCTAGATAATTGGATGGGAGACCACAAATTGGCCCCTGGGGTGGCACCCATGTCCCTCATGGATAGTGGTAGCCGGTGTTGATCATAGACCCACTCTGTTTATAAATTCATTCTGCAAACTATCCAAAAAGAACAAATGGAGATACTTGGGATTCACATGGCTAGGCTTATGAAGGCTCTAAAACCGCTAGCCTAGTAACCTCCTATGAACCTACGAACCTAAGTTTGCATTTTCATCATTATCTATGCATTGTAAAAAGCTGCACATGAATCGTTAATATTATAAAGCTTAATATATTAATTTTATCATTCTGTGGATAAATATGCTAAAATGAATGCAGTTAACTAGATGTTTAATGCATACAAACATTAACATGTTCACTAGTTTTACTTCTGCTTTTGTATTTTGTATTTCAGGTTTTCTGAATGTGGAGTATGGAGGTAAGTCTTGTAACATATGCTCTGCTTTTTATTTTTTCACTTTCAAAACTGTGTTGCCATGTGTAGTTTACATTTGTTTTTCTTTTAAAAGCTTATATTTTTCAGTTTCACATTTTTATGCACTGAGGTAATGTGTAAATGGAATGAAATTACTACATTGTAAAGTATTTTACAGAGAATTCAGATTTAGAAAAGTACCAGCCAGTATGGCAATTAATAGTTAGTTATCCAGATTACAATTTTAGCAGCAGTGTCTATAATTTCAGAATAGGTGTATGCTTAGTTGTCATAGTTCTTTTATTTACTTTTTGCACGCTATGAGACATTTTTATAGGCAATATGTTGGGACAGCGTATGCACTGCATAGAGCTAGAATACTGAACATAAAAGGGAAAGGCAAAGATTAAACATCAAGGACCCTGCTTTTTTGCTGAGTACTTGGATTCTTCATGATTACTAATCAGCATTCAAGAAAGTTCTATAAGATCTTGTGCTGGGGTGTGTGTCCCTGTTTTGATGCACACCATGATGTAACACTGCTCACAAAGTCTGGAACACAATCCTTGCTGTAGTCTGTGAGGTGTCTGCATTGCCATGCTTCATAAAAAATGATTTATGTGGGCAATGAATAATCAAATATCAGCTGTGCTTGCCTTAACTGTGCTGTACTTGGGAGAAACGTAAAAAACATAATTTAAAAAAACTGCAACAGATTTCAGAAATCCAACACTGGTACTTGTCATGGTCTTAAGGAAAACAATCTTTTGGCATACAACGCATCCAAAAAGGTGGCACACTGAGAGCTGCAGACCAGTAGGATTTTACTGCCTATAGCAACTGTCATAGTTTAAAGCTAAACCATAGATTAGACCTTATGTGGCTAGGTCAAGGCCAAGTGCTTAGACAGGCAAATATGGTGCTAAGTCATCCTTCCTGTCTCTGTACATCCTGAATTCAGCCTCAGCAAGTGAGGATTTAAGCCTGTCTCTGTCCTGTTCCTCACAGGAAGACTAGGGGATTGGTGGAGATGAATTTGTGATATTCACCTTTCCTGAGATGCCAGTACTGACCAACTCCTAATACATTTGCTGGAGCCTGCAAGAAACCCAGGCAACTGTCCTAATTCTTGAAAGTGTGCCTTTAACTCCTCTTTTAGGATTTCCTCAACAGTCCCAGACAGGTAAAGTGACCTTTTGCTGTTCATACAGTCAAAGAACATCCTGACTCTGGAAAAAGGCCACAAGAATGGGGATTTCCTTTACAAGTCCATGCATGAAAGAAAAGAGACTCTTACCAAGCATCTGAAAAAGCTCACTTCTGTGTGATCTCTTTAGTTAATTACAGTTTTCTCTCACTACAGCATTCCCCCACCATTTGAAAAAGTAAAATGCATTAGAATAATTGATTAAAGAGTGCATTCCTCTGCTACAATGGGAATTCAACTCAAAGCTAGACAAAAAAACTATAAAAACATGAGGATGTACTTGAGCCTGGGCTCAATTAGGACATTGCTGAGACCTTGTCTGTGGCTTTCAAAGTGGGCAACTGTCTAGCTTTTGTTGTACTGATGCTTTAGTCTGTTATAAAAACTCCATAGCATGGTCTGACTCAAATTATTCTCCTTTCTGCAGCAACAAAGGAACAACTTTCTACAAGATCTGTGTGACATGGTGGCTTAATGCAGTGGGCTGTAGGTAAGAGGGAGCCTGGGTCCAAAACTTGGCAGAGGTGTTTATTTTTGTTTGGAAGTTAGTATAATGGTTAAGGTGCTTACCTTAAAGACACAAGGTGCAGGGTTGGATTCTCACATGGGGTAATTGGCTAGGCTTAAAATGGCACACAAGGACAGTTTGCCTAGTACTAATTTATGAGCCTAAGTCCAGTTTAAGGGAGATATGCCCTATAGTAAAGTTATTCAGGACCTGGATGCATAACCCCCTGAAGTGGAGGCATGTCCTTACTAGTTTGGAGACCATTATGATCCTCACATTCTAACTTCTCTTCGTCTTCTAAACTTATGTAACCTCAAAAAATGAATAAGTTTCATTACTGCCTGAAGAAGGTATTATTTTGTTACACTGATCAGCATCTTCCTGTACTATTAATGGGCAGATGCAGCACCTAAATGCTTTATCCATGCACAAGTCCCCTTAAATTATCTATGGTATGATCCCGGCTATTATCATAGGTTCATAGGTAAGTACTAGGCTATCGGCCCAAGGGCCTATGCAAGCCTAGCCAACAAGGTTCCCTGGCTTACGCCACACAAGAAAGTTATTTTCCTGTGCCACTGATGAGCAGAGACACAGAAGTGATCCTTGGGGTGTATTTCCTATTTCCCATCCACTCATCAAGATTTTTCTTGAAGAGTACTAATGAAGAACTTTGCTTGACATAGATGGGTAGCCTGTTCTAGAGTATGGAAAGTCTCTGGGATAGGAATCTATCCCTCCAGCATGTTCTGTTTATTGTGGTGACAAAGTTTATGTCCCTAGAGCGTGTAGCTCAGAGGGATTGGGATTTCTTTAGGTGTAGCATGTCCAACAGCTCTGGGTTTGACATAGCTTTATATGTTAGGCAGAGATCACCTCTGAGTAGGCGATATGCTACGGAGTAAAGCTGGAGTTTTTTGAGGCGGTCAGTGTAGGGCATTTGTTTGAGTCCAGTAATCCTCTTTGTGAGGTACTTCTGTGGCCTTTCCAGCTGCTGCAGATGTCTTGTGAGGTACATTCCAAAAGGGGCGTTATACTCTATAATGGGTCTAATGAGTGATGAGTAGAGGGTAATGATGACCTCTTTTGTCCTGTACGAGAACCCTTTTATGATGAGGTGTGCCACGTAGAAGGACTTCCTGACTGCTGTGGTGATGTGACTATCAAAGGAGAGACTACTGTCCACCTGGGTCCCAAGGTCTCTTATCACGCATTCGGTGTTAAGTAGATTGCTGCCTATGTGATAGTTCATGGGTACAGAGTTTTTACCAAAGGGGATGCCACTGCACTTTTTGGCATTGAGCTTGAGGCCATGGCTCTGACACCAGGCATCTGTCTCAGAGAGGCCCTTCTGTAGGATGTTCACATCAATTGGGACTTGACTATGGCTCCTAGTTTGCAGTCATCTGCGAACTTCGTCAGCCAGAGGCCTTCTGTGTTAGCCTGTACTTCACAGAAGTAGATACCAAACAGGAGCGGTCCCAGGATGGAACCCTGTGGTACTCCACTTGTCACTGGTTTGAGGTCAGATTTGGAATCATTAGGGGTAATATATAATTATCAACCATGGGATGAGTAAGGTCAATCTATAACCAAATGTGATAGGTTATTTTGATTGCCAAAAGGGAAACTGGCTAGGCTTAAAGTGTCCTGCAAGAGCTGCCAGCCAACTACTTACCTATGAACCTATGAACTAGTTATTTATCATAAAACTGACTTAGGTCTGGGACTACAAATAAGAGGGGAGCATCCAAGTTTCTCCTGGGTTAATGCCACGGTCACTTTCAGTCACATTATGGAGTTCTTAGGTCCTCCGATAGAGAACTCCACTGGCTGAATAGACCATTTCAGTGTTGTTGTTTGGACAGGTCTAGAGTGTACTTTTGAAAAGGGACATTGCTCTGTTCTGGAAGATGTTTATGGTTTTATTCCTGCATCTTCCTGGTCCAGAGCGGCATGCATGAATCCTGCCATTTTCAGAAATGGGTGAACTTCAACCAGTGTATCTGGTATATTCCATTCTGTGTGAAGACTCTTCAGGGAACATGTCTTTGCTACACTAGAGTACTTGAATGGTACAAGCTGTGATGGACATCATTTGATACATCAGTGTTAGGGGTCCACACAAGCGGGTCTTTCAGTCTGAGCACCACTTTAAGAATATTATGTTATTTGGGATTTATTGCGCACACTTGCAGTTTGTCAAGATGTTGGTCACAGTAGATGAAGCCTTGCTGGAGAAGTACCTCTATGTGTTCCCCTACACAGATCGATGGATGGCATCTCATTGTCCTGGCTAGAGACCCCCTTGAACTATCCATGCACTATGTACTTATATAGTTGTATACCTTGCTGGTGACTATAAAGTGGGAGAAATCCTCTCTGACAACTGCTCTGAAGATTGTCTTCTTAGGTCCAAAGATGAATGGTAGCTGTCCCTTAAACTGGAGAGGGACTGCAATATCAAGGCTTTAGCTATCAGGGCAAGGGAAAATGTAGGGTCCAGGGTTAGACTCTGCTTTATCTTTTGGGCTTGATGTCTGCCACAACCATTATGGATCTATGAGCATACCTGTTATTGGTGTATCCTACAAGGTGTCAGTAATTTGAGAGCTGCCATTTTCTCATGGACCTCCTGCTGGTATCATTTGAGTTTTGCACAGCCATAGCAGTTAGTTGAAAATTCACCAAACTCTTACTGAGCTTCCTCTTTCTTTGTATAAACCTATCATGGACTCTTCAATGGTTGCATAGGGAGACCAATCAGGCTTCCACATTGTTCAAGCAGTTTGGTCCTCCAGATTCTGTATCAGCCATTGCCAGAATCATTATCTTTAATAATCCCCTTTTTCTCATGATCTAAATGAAGTCAGGGTGTGAAACAAATGGTCGCCACCTCTCTTGATTCAGTGCCACTCTCTTAACTTCTTTGTCATTCATGGCTGTTTTCAGCTTTGCACTCCATTCCCCTATCATTTGCTGAAGTTCTTGTTTAGCCTCTTGGCAATGCTGCATGACCTGTATATAGCAGCTTTGTTGATCTGTCCTCTCTGACCTGTTTGCTAAAGTACTTCATCAACAGTATGAACAGCAGTGGGTTCAGAGCTGAACCCTCATCCACACTCACTCCCACTGTTAACCCCCTATGAGTCTAGCCAGCACCAAATCTACCACTGTTTTTGGGAGTTCAAACCATTACAGGACTGCCAAGGCAGCTTTCTTAGGACCTTTTTATATGCTTTCGCCAAGTCTATGAATACACTGTTGGACTCCTTCTTCATCTCTAGCTTCTTTTCACTATCTGCCACACTGCAAATATCAAGTCTGCTGTGTTGCATCTCAGTCTGACTTTGAAATGTTCATCTTCCATCTCATTTTTTAATACTCTGTTTATTCATTTATCAGTCATCTCCAGCACTTTCATGCAATGTGACTGGAGTTTGATGCCTTTATAATACCTATGCTGTAGACGTCCCCTTTGTCCTCTTACACTGACATAAGAATGCTTAAGTTTTAGTTGTCTGTGATACACCTTTCTCTCCATACTGGTATGAGTACCCCTAGAAGCTATCTTTTCCTTAACCTACCCAACATCTTCATTATATCTCATGTGACCTCATCTGAGCTTGCTGCTTTTCCAGCTTTATTTTTCTTACTGCTGTCCTTTCTTCAAGGTTATATTCTTCTTCTTTCATCATAGGTTGTTTATGGGGAAGTGCAGCTTCTGTGGAGTTTTCTTCATTCATAAGCTTTTGGAAGTATTGCTTTGATCTGCCTTTAATGTTGTATGAACTGGTGAACAAGTTGTTTCTGACATCCCTTATGGATGATGTCTGATGACAGTCTTCTTTATGTTTTTAAGTTTATATCAGTCATTTGTAATTGAAAGTAGCCCTCCTGAAGTTGAAGACCTTTGAGATAAAGCCATTTATGGATACTATCCTAATCTAACCAGCAAAACAGTATGGTATATAGCATCTGTGAACACAAGAGTGGCACAAGTTTATAACCCCGGGGGGAGAGAGACAATCAAGTGAATGCACTTACAGTGGATGTCTGTTCTGTGAAAAGGTTATCTCATCACTTGGGGGGTACATGAATGTTTGTCCACTGCAAAAAAGGCTTGCTTCCATTGTTCAACAAAAGTTGTTTCAGCATTTTTTCAGTGAAATGACTTTCATTTTATGCCGTTCAACAGATCAACTGGAATCCCCCCACTGCAGGGAGGATATATTACTCTGGTAATAAGCCACAGCCAAGAGGCATCACTCTCTCCACATTCATATTCTCCTGTAATCAACATGTAGATGAAATCTCTGAGACACTCCTGAAGCTGCTTCTATGTCATGCAGCTTTAGATGCAGTGTACTGTCAGACTTCTCTAGAAATGACACACCTCAGAAAGTACCAATTTACTGCTTGTGAGGATGTCATCCTTCTCCCCTTCTGCTTGGAGTAGCAGACTATGACCATAACCGTTGCTGCATTCTCTAACCTTTGACATAAAAGACAACTGTATGAATTCACAACATTCCTGCTGATCCTACATCTTTTCTCAAAAAAGTCCAGGGTATAAAAGAACAAAACAGATTGTCATCTTCACTCTTTCTTGGACTGTTCTTGCCCCCACTGCCCAATGACCACCATCCCCTTCCTGATGAATAGGCCCATTTGTTCACAATTACGTGGGTGATGAGCAGCTTGGAGGGGCCATCATTTAGATAGCCATTGGGTTGGTTCCAAGGTTCAATGGTTTTCTTCTTAGCCATACATTCCCTGAAAAATATTCTATTTGCAGAGCCAGTGGGGTGTCCAAATTGGCTGGCCTTCATTTTCAGAAAGGACATTACCAGCAAGCAGACCCATCCCTCCTCTCAAACATGGGAAGTGGTTTTCCTTGTCTACATCAGAAAAATCACACATCCCTGTGTACTATCCGAGTCTTCTCTACCCCACTAACTGCTTGGGAGAGGTAAACAGGCCATGCCCCATCTCTCATCTCCCTCCTTACCTTGTTCCTTCAGTGCTGTGGCTGATTATTATACTTCAGTCACATGAGTCACAGTAAGGATGCCACCCTTCTGCACTGTACAGCCAGGCTGTCATGTTCTGTTTGTTGCAGACCAAGGTGATGATTTTAGGCATTACAATCCATGTCAGTACAGAAACTCTTCCCAATCCTTGCCAAGGATTACTCCCATGTTTGTAAAACATCCAGCTCTACAGCAGTGTTTCAGTGTATTTCTACTTCTGGGCTTTGAGGTTAATGAGGCTATTAGCATACAGGATTTTACATATTACATGTATGATTGCACTGTATTTTATTCGCATCTTAGCTTGCATTTTGTATATATCCTTTTTTTAAATGCACTCTGGCTGGATCTTTTAATGTTACTCGATCTGCATTTGATTATATTATGTTCTGAATTTGTTATGTGTTCATTTTGTATATAATATTGTGATTGAAAGTGATTTATTTTCTGCACTTTGAGCTCAGTTCGTGGCCGAAAAGAATCAATAGACCAATCCACTTACCTGATGAATGAGTAATAATTAAATAAAATAATAAATGCCCTCCATTCAGCAGAGATATGTAAGCACATAGATGTTTTTCATAGTCTGCACAGAATAGTACTCTTTACCTCCAATGCCGATCAGCTTGAAGGCGAGTCTGCCTGATGTCAATCAGCAGTATGATTTAGGCCACACTTATTCCATGCTTAAGGTGCTTCTGTCAGTCACTTTTACCATATGACTGTACCACCATGCTGAGTGCAGGGCAAGACTGTGTCCAATTCTTGGCCATTTACTCAGTTTTTTAATGGGGTGCTGCATCTTTACCCTCATTTGAAGAACTCTTTCTGTCTATACAACATGCACTTCATAATCAACAAACTGACATGTCCTCTCTTTGACCCTTCTGATAAGCAGTATTAATGCTGATTTCCAAGAAGACTGTCATCCTAGTTGGCAGCACTTCTGGTTTTAGAGTCACAGAGCTTTAGGCTGTTAAGTATAGGCAATCATATGTAGTTGTTCTCAAAGATTTAGTGCCTCCTAGGATGAATGCACGCTTTCTTCCAAATATGCTTTCAGAGTGAATCTTTCAATTAATTTCCATTTTACGTTGTAGAAGAAGAAAGTAGGATGACAAACCCCTTCACAGACTAACTGCCCATTGCCATGTCATTTGTTATCTGAAACAGGTGAATAAGTTCAGGATGATGGCCCATCTGATCATCTGCTTTGCTCTTATTACAGGAAAGCTTGCAGATACCAACTTAACACTCCTGTGTTAGCGGAATGCCAGGTATACTAGCTTTTTCCATCAAGGGTACATAACTTCTGTAACACAGCAGTCCACCACAAAAGGTGATCGGTCCTCTCCATTTACACCTTCTCCATCCACATCTCAGTAAGGGCAAGGTTTGCACTGCTTTTTCCCAACAAAGGACTAAACTAATCCCAAACCATTCCAGAATGCTTCCACACAGTATGTAGTTGGGGGCTATTACAAGTTTTGTTTCTCTCCTGAAATAAGTTCTCTACCACTACCAGACTTCTCCTTCTGTAAGTGCTGATCAGTGGTTTAGAGTTGCTCAGTGCAGTTCGTTTCACATTACAGTGCTCTAACAGGTTACTGACAGATGTGGAGTTCTATCTGTGAAATGTATCTGTCAAGTATGACAACAGTAGTACATCTATTCTGGTCTTAGTGTACAGTATGAAGGGTATTCATATCTGTCCCTTACAGTTTAATGAATATGGAGATACAATGGAATTAAATGTTTTCAGTGAAAAAACTCAAAAGTAGATCGTTTATTAACATACTTTTAACTAATCTTAAAAATAGTAAATACACAATATACTCACAAAAGAGCCATATAATATTAAAACACTTGAACAGTAATATAACTTCACATATAAAAAGAATAATATAATAAAGTGTTTTATGAAACAGGAGGGCCTTCATGGAACTCTTAAAACCGTCCAAGGTGGGTTCAAGTCATATTAAGCAAGGTAGTGAGTAACCCAGGTAATGTGACAGAGTGGAAAATTAAATCCACTCCAAGTGTTTAAGGCCTCTCTTGGATATCACTACCAAGCCCTTACTTGATGAGTTGCACAGTTGAAGACATCAAACATTCAAGTAAATTAAATCTAATGAATGGAGTTGTCACAATCCTAATATCCCTAGTTATTGAACTGGCACAAAGCACACTACTGTTGTGTATATACACAACACTGCTTACTCTGAGCCAGAGGTTTCACTTTGTGATCAGAATAAGTCTGTTAACTCAGACAGTGAAATGCTCATGGCCATTTTTATGAATGTATCTTCAGTAGTGATGGAGCACCCCCACCCCCATATCACTTAAAAATAGTAAAAGTAACTTTACAATTATTTTATTAGTTTGGTGCTTCTGACATTGGTAAACTGCTGAGTTTCTGACACCAGTAAAGAAAATGATTTGTATAATGAGAAAAAATGGTGGCTTCTTCTTATTTCCCACAATGTATATTAAGAACTGAGCATGACTCCTTGCTTTGCTCATAGTCACATCTTGAACAAAATATTGTTTATAAGAAGCAACCACACCGGGCGGCTGCGGTGGTGCAGTGGTTAGCATTGCTGCTTCAGAGTAAGAGATTCTCCAGTTTGATCCTTGGCTGGGGTGCCTTCTGTGTGGAGTCTGCATGTCCTCCCTGTGGTCACATGGGTTTTCTCTGGGTGCTCCGGTTTCCTCCCAAAGACATGCTGTAGGTGGACTGGACACTCTAAATTGGCCCTAGGTGTGAGTGTGTGCCTTCTGTGGAAGGTTGGGCACTGGGCTGGCAACTCAACACTGTAAAACTCCACTGCCAATCATGAGCAGACAGGTGATCCACTTTGGCAACCCCCTAACCAGGAAAAGCCAAAAGAAGATAAGAAACAGCCACACACTGGAGCTGAAAGCTGCTGAAATTTAATGTCTTCTGGTACCGCGGCTATACAAGCCTTCACAGGAATAAATTCACAACATTCAACAGTACTTTTTATCACAAAATTAATTAAACAATTAATCAATTAACTGTTTTTTAAAAAATATTTAAAGAACCATGGTAAAATACATTTCCATACACAAACATTATAAGCTTAAATTAATTTCTAAATTCAGACCCCTAGGAGCAAATGTGCCAAAATTCAATATAAATCTGCTTTCCAAATGTAACAAGTTTTGAATATAATTACCACCTCTGACTGGGCTTTTTATCTCAGAAAGATGTGAAGAACTTGTATATAGTTTCCCCCAAAGACCCCTTTTTTATGCACTTCCCAAGATTCATAAGAATATCTTAGATCCTCCTGGCCGACCAATTGTTTCCAGCTGTGGCTGTTTTTTGGAACATGTTGGAATTTTGTTAGATAGTCTCTTGAAAAAAGCATTGGTAAATGTTATCTCACATATTCACAATACGAATGACCTATGTAAATTAGTGAAAAATATGGAATGGAGTGAAGACTTTTACTGGGCTACAGTTGACACAAAGGCTCTTTATACGAGCATCAAGACCCACTGGGGTTTAGAAGCAGTTGGTAAAATTTTGGGGGAAGGACCACGTTCATCCTTCTTGATATTACTGCTTGAATTTGGTCTCACTCATAACTACTTCCTCTGTGATAATAAAGTTTTTTACACAAAGAAGGCACAGCAATGGGGACGAATTTTGCCCCCACTTATGCTATTCTGAATTTTTTTGTAAATCAGTCATCTTATATCATAGATATATTGATGATTTGATTTTTGTATGTAAAGGCAATACTCTTGAGTTTGGCATATTTATTCATTTATTAAATCAAAATAAGTTTGGGTTGGAATTCACATTTGATGTGAACAAGAGTATCATTCAAATTTTGGATATAGAGTTATACATAGATATTTATAATAAAGTTCTGTACAGACCTTTTAGAAAAAAGACGGCCACAAACTATTTTTTTGTATGCTAATAGTGCACACCCACCTCATCTACTTGAGGCACTTCTCTTTGGTGCGTTTAAGCGGATTTTTGAACATACCTCTGAGAATTATCTTTTGGAACAGGAATTTTGTGATGTTAAGGCAAGACTTATTGCTCGAGGGTATCTTGAGACCTCTATTGAGAGAGCTAAAAGTAAGTTAAAAAAGAATATTGGTCAAGATGATTTTGATTATGCTCAAAGATCTTGTAGATCTGTGATGAGTCATCATGATGATAATGATGACCAAAAAATCTTTTTTGTGACCAACTTTTCACCTTTCTCTGAAGTTTTGAAAATGGTAGTGGATAATGTATGGCCTATTGTTTGTTTTAATGATGAAGTAGGCCATTTGTTCCCCAAAAAAGTGACTTTTTTATATGATAGGTTCTCAAATTTGAAAGAACTACTTAGTTTGAGATATAACTTCAGTTCTAAGGGAAACAATGTGGGTATGTTTAGCTGTGGGATGTGCAAAGTATGCTCAAAAGTTAAGAATATGTCAGGTAGTGTGGTAAATGGTGTTAAGTATGTGGCTACAGATAGATTTAATTGTTTATCCTGTGGGGTAGTATACATCGTGGGTTGTGGTTGTACACCCCTAAGATGGTATATTGGTCAAACTAGACATAAAGTGAAAACATGTATTCTTGAACATTTGGGGGATGTTAGGAATTGTAGGTTGTATAATCCTATCTCTGACCACTTTCACAAAGTTCATGGGGGTGTTACTGAATCTCTTTTTTTCTGTGTTTTGGCTAAACCTGGCTGTGGACAAGGTGGTAATTATGTTCAAAAGTTGTTAAATTTGGAAAGCAGATTTATATTGAATTTTGGCACACTTGCTCCTTGGGGTCTGAATTTAGAAATGAATTTAAGCTTATAATGTTTATGTATGGAAATGTATTTCACCATGGTTCTTTAAATATTTTTTAAGAAACAGTTAATTGATTAATTGTTTAATTAATGTTGTTATAAAAAGTACTGATGAATGTTGTGAATTTATTCCTGTGAAGGCTTGTGTAGCCGAGGTACCAGAAGACATTAAATTTCGGCAGCTTTCAGCTCCAGTGTGTGGTTGTTTCTTATATTGCTATTTCTTATGATTTTTACAAAATGTTGTTTAGTAAGCTAAGTGCTTCTCCATCTTAACCGAGTCTTCGCCTCATGTATAACTGAAGCTTTCTTTGCTACCATCTCAATTGATTCTGTTTCCCTAATCTCTGATTCTGTTTCCCCTTACAGTACCAACCTATTACCAATATTCATATGCATTTTAATTTTACATAATCTAAGTCTTAAGCAATTGTATTGCATCATTCTGACTCTACTCACTGTTATACCCTTGACTTTGGGTCTTGTTTGGTTTGTGTCAGTTGTCATCATTTAAATTCTGTAGCAGTCATTTTCAAACCCTAAATGACATTTTCCTGCTGATAAAACTTGCATTGTCATTTAAATGCAATTGACTGAACAGTGGAATATGCATCTTATTTTTGATTCAATATCTAATTGGCATTTTCTTGTTATGCTTATTGACTCACAGCTACTTATAGCAATACAATTGCTTCTGTGGGTCTAGTGGATTCAGTGTCACATACAGCCTTCTGCACTGATAATCTCAGTTCTGACCATAAAGCAAGTAATGGCATCTAGAGAAGTGAAAATTGCAAACTGATGAAAATATGTGCAGGGGCTTTCAGATAAGTGACCATACACATTAGTGTAATAGCAGGAAACTGTCTAAGCAAGACAGAGTCATGTGACTTCCCACATGTATTAGCCTTATGGCATTCTTAAAGACACAATGCACTATATATTACAGAATAGTTCTGCTTCAGGTTCGCAAAGTGGACATGACAGCCAGCTGATTATTCTGAAACAAGTGGCTGTTCAGTGTACGAGGCAGCCCTATTATGAATGGCTTGAATGGAAAGTATTAATGTCTTCTCTCACTCTGTCCCTATATATATATATATATATATATATATATATATATATATATATATATATATATATATATGTATATGGGTCTACTTTGGTTGACCGAAACGCCAGTTCACCGACACGCAAAAGACCGAGACCAAACGACCGAAAATGAAGGTGATCGACAAGGTGAAATCCCGAGAGCCGAAAGACCGACATGGGCAACGTGTGAGCGCGACTCGGTAAGTGTGCGATAGTGAGGGATTTAGGGTTAGGAAGCGGACAGGTAAGTGTGCGATAGTGAGGGATTTAGGGTTAGGGTGTGGGAAAGGTGAGTGTGCGGTAGTGTTAGACTTAGGATTCGGGTAAGGTAAGTGTGTGATAGTGACGGACTGTAGTTTAGGGGCGGGTTAAGTGAGTTAGGGTTAGGGTGCGGGTAGGGTGAGTGTGCGATAGTGACGGGCTTTATGTTTTAGGGTGAGTTAAGTGAGTTAGGGTTAGGGTGCAGGTAGGGTAAGTGTGCGGTAGAGTCAGACCTTAGGGTTAGGGTTTGGGTTAAGGTTAGTGGATATGTAATTGTGTGTAATGTGTAGTTTACGTTTTGTGTGTCGGTGTAATGGTGTTCGGTTTTGTGAGTTGTCGGTATTGTGTGTTTTCGGTTGTTTGGTCTCAGTGTTTTGCGTGTCGGCGAACTGGCGTTTCGGTCAACCAAAGTAGACCCATATATATATATATAATCTAAATATTTATATGCCTATATGTGTTTATAATGAATAATTACCTGTGAGTTTTATCAAAACACAAAACATCTAACAATCTCATCAGCAATTGCCACTAATCACAAATAAAATCAATGAAAAAAAGTAATTTGAATATGTTACATTTGTGATTAAAAAAAGAATCGCAAACAACTACTTTATGTGGGTAGCTTGGGTCTATGTCAGAAGAATGAAAAATCTGAATGCAGAATGCTCACATGAGTGAATAATCAGGAAGTCAAAATCACCCCCCCCCCCCGCTAAATATATATTCCTACTCTGAGATCGCACTACAGTGAGGAAAGGACAAATATTCCAATCATCACTGTACTGCGATCCCAAAAAATCAACATCGGCTTCCTGATTATTCGCTCATGTAAGTGTTCGACATTTAGATTTTTCATTCTAAAGTAGACCCAGGTAGCTTTGCCCCCCACCACCCCCAGAATTTAAATATATTAACACCAGAGCCACACAGACAAGAAGAAAAGGGAAAAAGATGAGGAATTTTGTAATGGCTAATATAATGAACCTTGACCATTACATATTTCAACCTGTACCACTGCTGAAAAATACTAATGTTTCATTACGTGATGAAATACAAGCAGTGAGAACGGTCTGACCATGCTTCTTATTAGATGTGTATCTTTTTCCCTAATATTTACAGTATATTTAAAGTATAAATACATTGTACGGTTTCAACTATATGCCTGTCTTACTTTTTTCGTTCTGCCTGCATTAACGTTATTTTTTTCTATTATTAGATTACTTGTTATATGATTTTACTTTGTATATGTTTAAATACTATGTAACTGTATACTGTAATAACTTTATTACCATTACCGTTTGGCTTATTAGTCCATTACTGTATTATTATTTTTGCTTTTGTTTTTGGAGATTTTCTCCCTGGGCCTCCACTGAAAATGACCTGTTAGCCCAGCTGGACTATCCTGGTAAACAAATGTAAATATATATATATATATATATATATATATATATATATATATATATATATAAAACAAATGTAAATATATATATATATATATATATATATATATATATATATATATATATATATATATATATATCATGAAATCTCTAAAACGAATCTCAACATATCTAAAAAAAAACTACAAGCACAAAATACTGAAAACTCTTAATATTAAATCTCAAAATGTCAAATAATTCTGTCCACCTAGAAGTACCCTATATCATACACCATATAAAACCAAGATCAAGTGTCGTCTTGGTAGTGGTACCAGTACACAAGAGAAAAAAACAGAATAAACACAACAAAATATGCAAAACAGTAAATCTATCTGCTTATCTGTCCCGCATTTCTCACTCAACAGAAGAACAGCAGTATTTTACACTGCTGACAATCTATGAAGTTGCTGCTCTCAAACACAGAGTGAAAGGCACTACACTACATGTAGATGGCCTTCATCTGTCTTGCCTCGGCTTCAGGCTTCTGGCAAAGGTTCTTGCCACCCCATAGTGCATTTTTCAGGCAAACTCATCAGCACAAAATTACCAATGTGAACAATTCTTCTAAATGAAATTTAAAGGTCATGCTGCTAAACGTTAGGAGTCTTAGCATGAAACTGCACACATTGCAAGCATTCCTCACCCTGGAGGATGCTGATATTTGTGCCATCATTGAATCCTGGTTCAAAGCTGCAGAGAGCACCCCAGCCTTACCAGGTTACTCATCCTACCATACTTTCAGACACCAAATGGAGGGCTACAAAGCCAAAGGAGGTGGAATTTCAATATACTCACCTCCAGGCTTGTCAAACAGTATGACACACAGGAGACACTCCAAGTGCACTTAACTGTTCACAAAGCATCTATTCAAATCATAGCTAGCTAGAGACCCCCAACCATGACTCAGTACGGCCAGTCCACCTATCTGGACCTATTTGAATCCATCAAGATTCACCCCTCTACCATGATCCTGGATGACTTTAACTACCCAGCCATAGAGTGGGAGACCTATTCTTGTGCAAACATGAATGCCCAGAGGCACCCCCACAAGAGGTGAAAGTATCGTGGACCTGGTGCTAACCAACATGAGTAGCCGCAGTGTCACCCTCCTTGGTAAGATCTGACCATAAAGCGATCACTTTCAAAGGCACCATCTCCCCCTGACCCCCACCCCACCTTGTCAGAGTCAAACAAAAACACTTTTCCAAAGCTGACTACAATCTCCTGAGAGCAGGTATAAGCAGCTTGACAGCCACCATCCCTTCTGTTGGAACTAGCACTAATGTCCAAGCCTACACTAAAAAACTATATGAGCACCTACATAGCTGTATGAACTCGGCAATACCTGACAGGACCAAATCATTTTCCTCAAGGAAGAGTAAACTGTCTTGTGGACAGCAGCAGTAAACAAACTCTATAATAAAAGGAAAGAATCGCTCTCCAGGACCAAGAAGGTGCAGGTGCCAAGTTAGAAGCAATCTCTCCTTTGTCTGAACAAGCAAATAAGGTCTCTGGTGAAATCCTCTAAGGCTAACTTCAAATTGGCCACACCCACTACGGACAATCACATGGCCTTCTTCCCATATGTCCACAATCTCAGAGGTAGCATCCAAACTGGTGGTCAAGAACACCACATACAAAAAAGCCATAGATATAGCCAACCTGCTGGCAGGCAGGTTCAGTGAAAATTTCAGCCCCCTGTCCCCTCCATCATTAAATCAGGACATCCCCAGCACCTGTCCCCCTCCCCTCATCAATAGGGAGCAGGTCTTTAATGCTTTCTCAAAGGCATAAAATACAGTCTCCATGGGACCTGACAACATTTGTGGCTGCATCCTACATAAACTCAGGCATTAGCTGTCAGCTTCATTAGGTACCCTATTCAACCAAAGCCTAAACACCTACTTCATCCCAGCTGAATGGAGGACAACCACTGTCATCCCTCTACACAAAGGTGGAACATCCACTGACCCAGGCAACTATAGGCCCATCAGCCTAACTAGTCTGATCTGCAAGGCCATGGAACACGTTATCATGGACCTTATAAACAAGAACATTGGCAACCTCCAAATGCTTGACCTCACACAGTTTGGTTTTGTCAAAGGGAGATCATGCCTGTTAAACTTTTTTGACTTCTTTAAAAACGGTCACCAAAGCCATGGGCGAGGGAAAGACTGTAGACACCACCTACCTTGACCTAGCCAAAGCCTTTAACACTGTTCCCTACTTGGGCATAATAGATAAACTCTCCCAGGTAGGCATCAACCCTTATGTTACCAGATGGGTAGCTAACTCAGTCAAAATAGGGGACGCCACCTCTAGTAGTAGACCCATAACGAGCAGTGTACCCCAAGGATTGGTCTTGGGGCCTCTACTGTTTGGGATATACTTTTCTGAGGTGCAGGTCAAAACCAGTGGTCTGTGGGCTGATAAGTTTGCAGATGACTGTAAGCTGGACGCTGTTGAGACATAAAAAAAAATTCTTATTTGCATGACATAGACATAAAAAACAGAGATCAAAAATGTAACCTTAGCGTATTAACAGTAATTCCAAAACTAGTTAATTTTGGAAACAACCTGCTGTATGTTATATGAGACATAAGAGGCAGCCCATCTGATGAGTATGTCAATGAAACTATGGGGGCAACACATTAGGATTCCATGGTATAATATACTGCAGGGGATTTGAGGAGTCTGAATCCTGAGCCATGCTATTACCTGTCTTGACTGATATATTATTAATTACTCTGAGGAGAATATACTCATTACTGTGCTATTTCATGAAGATGGACTGACGAACAGGAAGTGAATGACAAGAAGCTATAATATATGATGAACTGAAATTCCTTTCTCAATAACTTTGTCACTAAAGAGCAAGTTACAAATGGAAAAGTAAAGGTACCAAACATGGCCTGAATACAGAGGTAACCACAGTATCTTATAAACTAGTTTAAAAAACACTAGCAATAATCAAGGATATTACTGTCTTAAAAGCAACTGGGACCAGGATGTTCAGGTTTGAATGCACAAGTGGTTAAACATGGATCCATCCCACAGGTTATAGATTATATGCATACAATCTCACTTTTGAGCTCACAACAGCCTATATAATGAAACTCATACACAGAAATACTTGACAAAAATGTTTTTGGGAATTTAAAACATTCTGTGGATGTTTCCTGGGAGCTACCCAGCCTCACGATGCAACTGAAGCCATTAACGTAACTAGCAAGCTTACACATATCAGTAGAATACATCTGTTCCACTATCATGACAGCCAGCTTATTGGTCTCAAGCTTATCAAGCTGCACAAGCTGAAAAAGAGCAACCCATCAACCCCAATAAGCTGAGGTGCCACATCTCAGTTTATTACCAAAACAGTGCTCACTGATGCCAATGTCTGAGCCATCCTTGTATTATACTCTCATGCCAAACTTAAATTTAGCACTCTTATTATTTATCATAATGTATTCAATTAAAATGTCATTATTCTCCTCCAGTTTATAGTCTTTCCACATCAATAGTGGAAAAAGAAATTATTTTCTTAAAATTTATCCCACTGTTTGTATCTGCTCATTAATTACTTTTTCCCCTAAGTTTTATATACTTCAGAATAATTATTCTTCTTGCAAAGTTTACAGAATGGACTCATTGCAGGATAATTCTTAATTTGAAGCACTTGCCATTTTTCCTCTGGATTCTTGATTATCTGTAACCTTTGCAAGAGTTGTTCAATTTCTTTCCACAAGGATGGGAGGCTGGTGTAATGGTTAAGGTGTTTACCTTATAGACAAAAGGTACAGAGTTTAATTCTCCCATGGGGTAATTGGCTAGGCTTAAAATGACCCACAAGGGCAGTTAGCCTAGTACTAATCTATGAAGCACTTTCCATGACTAATTACTCTGTTTAACTGGATTTAAAGTACTCATTCTGTTTAATAAAGTAATGCATTTCGCTTAACCTCTTAGAGAAAGAAATCAGGACAAAGCCATGAATAAAAGTGGGACAAAGGCCCAAAAATAGAGACGATTTTTAAATATTGCTCTTACAAACTTAGAAAGTTCATAGAATACCAGGTTTTGCATTAATATGAATTTTATAAAGAATATGAAGTCTGAAACTCAAATGTCTGTCATTATTTTCTGATTTTAATCCTCAATGTTTAGCAAGTGGCAGGAAACCACAATTTTATGATAAACAGACCAAAGATATGAGGCAAAAATCTGGACATTCCGTGAAAATCTGTACAGTTGAGAGGTAGTGAGGTCATCTTCTGTCTCTTATTTTTCCATCTGTTCTGCTGCACATTCTATTTTTTTTTACATTTGAATTGTATCTCGACAAACTCAGCTTTTTGCTTTATTTTTTTAAATAGATAATGTATATGTTAATACTCTCCATGAGGCCTCATGGCATTAAACTAACATATGGTAGATCTGTGGCAGATTTTTTCTTCTGTCCAATAGACCTAGAACCTCTAGTCCGGTGTAATGCTACCTTTATATGGTTCTTTAAACTCAAATATATTATAAATTTCTGTTGCTATTTCCTATGGACCTGGCAGAAGTGTGGCTCATTGTACTTTGTCAGCATGCTCAGTTGTGCTGCTCACACTAAGGAGCAAATGAATTCTCATACATCCATAATTTAAAGTTTGCCGATAAATTTTCTTATAATAGAAAAGTTGTAGGAGGTTGCTGCTATATATTATCACTAACTTTTACTTCTTTTACCATTTAGCATTTCCATTTCATGCAAAGTAAAATAAAAAAACATATCCACAAGGTGATGTGCTGCAAACTAAAGTAATATGACTCATAAAGAAATACATTAGAGGAAACATAGTATGTCACCATGCATCCTCAGTTAATTTTATCATAAAAGATGTCAAACATTTGAAGAAACAGAATCATGAATTATAATAGTTGTCAGGATCTCTACATAAATTTGGCAATGGACATGGATCCATTGCTGCAAACATCTTTATATATGTATTTATTTATTTATTATTTTAGGGTAACACACATGGATATGCAGTAACTTCTAGTTACTGGAAGAAATAATATGACTAATAATTTCATTCAAATGTATGAGATATAACATGTGGAGTACTTATTTATTTCTATGCTAGTATTTTTTTTCCAACGTTTACAGTAAAACATGCAAGTCATTGTTCTGAAGATGCCATTCTTCCATTAGTTTTCAAAATGCAGAGCACACTCATTTGTTTTCACAAATAAGCTATGTCTAATGCTTGCAATTAATTTGATAACAATATTCCCTGTGATTTACTGCATTCCTTTTTATTCTGTTCCAATTGAAGGGAGTTTATTTTTAATGTCTTCCACTTACAGTGAACATCAGTTTGCTGAATAATGAAATATGTTAAATGACCAACTATTTTCATAAGATGATAGGTTTCTCGTAGGCTAATGACCACTAAGGCCTTTTTAAGCCTACACATGCACCCCACATCTCTGACAACTTCTTATACTCTTGATAAGTGTAAGCAGGGGCTTGCGAGATTAAATATTTACAAGCAGGGCTCTGAGAGATGAACCAATTACAGGCTGCCTGTGTCCATTAGGGACATAGGTGCTCAACCAGGGATGAGTTTTCTGTTTCCCATTCAATTGTCCAAATTACAGTTGAAATGGGTTAGGGAGTAATTATGCTTCACAAAGATAGGGTGCCTGTTCCAGAGAAGTGGTAGTCTCTGAGATACATACCTATTCTATTGACATGACAGGCAAGGTTTAAGTCTTAGAAAAGATAATTCTGCTGCTGTTTGTTTTGCAGATATGCAGGAGGTCCATCAGAGTGGGGCCTGACAATGCCTTGTATGCTAGGCATAGATCTGCCCTCTGCAGCCTGTAGGAGACACAATAAAGGAATAAGACGTTGAGGTAGTCTGCACAGGACCTGTTACTTATGCCCTGTATTCTTTTAGTGAGGAACCTCTGTGGGCATTCCATTTGTTGGATGTGCTTGGTTAGGTACATACCAAAAGGAAAATTGTACTCAATGATAGGTGTTATGAATGCTGCATACAGTGGAACAATTAACTTCCTTGGACCTAGATGCTGTACATTTGTTTATAAGTTGCACAACATAGAATGATTCCCTCACTGTTGTAGACATCTGTGTACATTTCATATCTATGTATATTTTTTTCTTCTATGCTAACAATACAATTGTATAAAAATGTTACTTTTACTTGTTTGTAAATTGTTAAGTCTGAAATGTTTTAGGAATATGGAGCTTTAAGTGTGCAATGTGTTTGTAATATGGAGCTTTTCTCCCCGGGCGTCCACTGAAAACGGGCTTTCGGGCCCAGTGGACTTCCCCAGTTATCAAACTGGAAATAAATAAATAAATAAATAAATCGGATGGTCAAAGGCTAAATTACTGTCTAAGTGTGTAACCAAGTTCCTGACTACTTGGTTGACTCTTAGAGGTGCGTTCTCA
Source organism: Protopterus annectens (assembly GCF_019279795.1). Lineage (NCBI taxonomy): Eukaryota > Metazoa > Chordata > Ceratodontiformes > Protopteridae > Protopterus > Protopterus annectens. The sequence continues at coordinate 1,259,765,816 of NC_056729.1, forward strand.
ATATGATAGTTAACAGGTGTGGATGACTTCCTTAAGGGTACTATTATGTATCTCTTGGAATTTAGTTTAAATCTATGACTCTGACACAAGTTATTTGTCTTTGTCAGCCCTTCATGGAGAGCATTTGTGTCTGTTGGGGATTATATGACTGCCCTAATTTGCATTCATCTGCAAATGTAGTCATCCAGAGGCCTTTGACATTGGCCTTGACTTCAGAAAGTAAATGCCAAAAACGAGTGGGCCCGGACCAATCCCTGAGGGACTCCACTTGGGAATGGACTGTTTGTAGAGGTGGGCTCCCTAGTTGTCCTTTGTCTCATCCTATTGCCCTTTTCTAAGCATGCTTATTGACAGAGATACTGTATGTATCATTGCTGCAAAAACATTCACTCCAATGCATTTTTTTAACATTTACTGTGCACATTGTTCAAGTGTATTGGTTTTGCAGTTTATACTGTATATTTCTTACATGTGTCACACTGATGTACAGCATGGAATGGTAGTAACTGTACTACCCATAAAAGGGAAAATATGGTTCATAGTTATAATTTCCATATAAAGCTGCATCATTATTGTAATGCAGAAAACAAGTTTTATGTGAACTTTCATTCTGCCTATTAGTACAGGGTGGGACTGAAAACCACAGTGGATACTTTGCAGGGGTAGTGAGCTGAGGAATCCTACTGTAGCCTACACAGCTTCCAAAGATGAGAGGAGAAAGGCTGCAGATGAGATAATGCTATGACAGTGGCAGGTAGTGTGCAGCACATATGAAAATTAGAAACAATGTCTGAATAATAACAGTAACACAACTCCAAGATAGCCATTCCTTGTACCGTAGCTTTTATCAGAAGCAGATTTAAACAACAGTTAAAATGCAGCAATAATGAGGCAGAATTCATTGTACTTTTGGTAAACCTAGGAGGTAAGTTTTTTTATTAGGTGCCAAGCCCCCCATATACCAGATTATACAATTTATATATACCTTTTCCAAGGTCACACAAAGTGGAGAAAAGAAAAAACTCTACTGGCAATTAAAGTTGTTCTGGTAGTTTTTATTAAATATACAGGCACTCACTGAAAAGGTTGCTAATTAACATGCATGTTCCCTACTATGAAATGCTGAAGAGCAAAACCCTGAGAATCAAAAATGTCAAAAACTAATTCTTGAAACACAGAATGTTGAAAAAGTAAACTTGCTTTTGCAGGTAGATGTCACCCTTTATCTTCCATGTGTGGGGGGGAATCAAGCCCCTACACACCAGACTTTTACAGTAAACTGTCACTTAACTGGCACTCATGGGGAGTGATAGATGCCAGATAAGTGTAGTTTCTGGTTGCTTGACAGTTAATATTTAAAAAAGACCTGACAAATACTCTACCCTATACTATACCATATCATACCATAAACACTGTATTGATTTTATTTTAATATTGAAATACAGTAAATAAAAGGCTGGCTATAATGATAATATTTTAAACTTATATTTCCACTAGAAAGCGTGGCATGTGGAATGTTTTTCAGTGGCATAGTGAGTGGATTGGAATTGAATAGAGAGAGAGTGAGAGAGAGAGAGAGTGATGGATATATGAAATCAGAAGTGACTGTGTGTGAGAGATTAGAGAGATGTATTAAAGCTGGAGAGAGTGTGTGTGAGAGATCGGAGAGAGAATGTGCAATCTGATGTAAACTGACTGAGTATGGAACGAGGATTGATATTTTAGTAATTTGACTTGTTTGGTTTGACTTGTTCTCAGGTTGGGGAGAAAGGGAATTTATATCTTCCCTTTTAAAACTCTAAAACTCCAAAATCGTAAGGTATGTTTCTGCGGGGAAAAACAAAGTGCAGCACATGAAAAACTGAATTGTTCATACTGTACTGTATTTCTTCAAATGTTTCTGGTTGCTTGAAAGTTCTAGTTGCTTGAGTTCCGGTTAACTGACAGTTTACTGTATATACCAATTCTGCAGTCATACCAACTCAATGAAGAATCACTGTCGGTTCACACTTAGAAACTACACCAGCAGTGATTTCCTATGGAAAACCATAACTGGCATGTCACTTGGTGTTTTGTGCTTCAGGAAATTGATGTTCAAGGAATTTCACTTCAGCCACCTATCAACTTGCCACATTGTCTAGCACAGAACAGTAAGTTAGGAAACATATACTTTTTTGTCACTCATTACCGGAGGTAACATCTGATTTTAATTTTATTATTATTTGTGGCAAATACTTCATTGGTATATCATCATCATATTTTGTCGTGAGCTAATTTCAAAGTACTAATGAGTTTTTTAAAGACGTGAATCTGATATAGTGGCAATGTTTTCAGCTGCTAAAACAGCCTCCTACCCAAAAGAAAGAGGTGAAAAGAACTGACTAAAAGAGACAGAAAGCTGTTCTATATGTTTGTGTTTCTACTAGGATTAAAGCATTTGACATGAATGCTGTGTGCAGGCATTTAGAACTGTTTTTATTATCCAGCACAAATTCTTATAATTACAGCAACAATACATATCTTTTTCAACAAACATAAATGTGCAATCATTGCAACAGAGACCATGCACCATATTTTTTCATTCTCTTGATATTCTACTGCATATCTTGACTGCCTGCTGTTATTGTGTATGTCCCACAGATTACTGATTATATCTCCACACAAGCCTTACTATAAATAATACACTAATTGTCCACTACATCTTTGTGCTGCACTCTGTTAAAAGAAAACTATAGCAATGAAAAAGTAATCATCTGTTACTGAATTAGAATATCAAAGGGTGAACAATCATATTGCGTGTTATCACAGGAGGAAATATTTTAATGAATTTCAGTTTTGATTATCCAGACTGTGTTAACAAGTGAGTCAATAAGATAAAATAATTAAGGACTTCCTGACAGAAAATGTGTTATGCAAACTATTATTCACAGCTCATCAGCAGTCAAGAACAGTGATTTCCATCAGCACGCTCTTTGAAACTCATTTAAATCTGTAATGTTAAGACAGTGGTATTAGTGTTTAGCAATTTATTTTCTAATAAGTTTTAGCAAAAATATTCTAACATATTGTGATGTTGTATTGATGCTATCAGCTTATTAAGTGCTTTTATCAGGAGTGTTGTTGTGTTCTTCAGATAAAATCAACATTAAATATCAGGTTTATACCTCACCAGACACTAGAAAATGCAAACAAATATAGCATGCTAGAAGGTGTCACAGATAAAATGACACAGAATTAATTCCCTACAAAGAATGTTCTATTAGAAAATTAGCAGGTCAGGTCTGGATTTTTCAGTTTACATAAAGAATGTATGTATCTTGCGTTACAGTAGTTACTACTTGGAATTAAAAACATGGGTGACATGATAGTCTCAGAAAATTAAACTGTGCTGATACTGTTGTAATGAATTAATGAGACAATGTTAGCTTCTGAAGCTGCATAACAATATCAATGCCCCATTGAGTTTATTGTCAGGAAAAAGTTACTATTGTAAAAACAGTTTGTGTAAAAAAGTGACAGAAATAAAGAAAAATAAAGGTAGTCTGCCTAAGGAGAAAAGGAATGTAATCCACTTGACTTCTTTCAAACTTTTAACAAGCACTTTTGGCTGTGGTCAAATAATTCCATTTTTTTATTTAGAATATGTGGTGTGATTAGGTTTCTAAAGTTCTCTTCACAAAAGCTATTATATTGGCTTTGGAGATATTTCTGATCAAAAACCTTTTCAAGAAAAGTTGAGCTTGATTCTTGTCACAGTGGAAAGCAACAATACTTCTTTATAATATCAACTCTGTAATTTCAGGAAAGAAGTTAGGCTTTTAAATCTTTATTAATACATGTATAAGCTATGAAGAATATATACATCTATGTTGAACCTTGTAGAAATCTGTGTCAGAATAATTCATTTGAAATGAACTTTGGAATTAGTTAACAATGATATCACTAGTTCAGAAGCAAACTCAGCTGCCAAATTCGTTAAATAATGGTTCATATTAAACTTTGAAATCTTTCTGCATCAGAAGTGCCATACATGGTTATCTCTAGTATAACAATAGCATACAAATTCAACAGCTAAACATGCTCAGATTATTTCTGTTTGAAAGACAGACTATGCTATCATGTACATTAATGGGGGCAAAAAATGTCTCTTTCAAAAAAAAAAAATAAAGCATTAGTATTACAATAATGAACTGGTGTTGAGAGATAAACGATGCTCTCCTGTAAGCTAAGCAAGTAAACAAAATACGTATTTCAAAGCCCCATAGTGCCATTGTGATAGTCTCTAACCCAAGTCCTGTAGGTCACATTCACTTACTGTACTCATGATAACAACTTATTACCTGGCTTAATGTGTCTACATCCTCTGGTGTAATGTAAAATCAGATGTAAGCCATCAACACAAGGTACTTCAGTTAATACCGTATGTTGATAGTGCTACTAACCTCATTTTTTTTCCTTTTTCTTTGAGAATTCCCTTTTGATTTCTATTCTACTGCTATTCTCCTAACCCCCAGCTCACCACCCTGCCAGCTCAGCTCCTGTGGTTGATTTCAATGATGAGTAATGGGAGAGAAGACTACCTCTCCCTTTTCAGGGAATTACCTCAGGATCTTCAATTTTCTAAAGGAAGGCTGGGCATATTAACTTGTTGCTGTCATGCAACTGTTGTCTTCACTTAATTGCAAATGAACATTATGATGTTTTGCTATATGTCATATTTTAAACTGTATATCTACCGTTTACAATATTGCCAGTTTTTTTGCAGGAAGAAAATCGGATCTGTATTATTATCTTTCTTACTGTCTTTAAAAAAGCTGCACACCACATCCAAAGGTAAACTGTGGTGGGTGGAGCCGAGATGGTTTAGTGAAAGTAGCAAACACTTTTTAGAGCTCTGCAAATTAATTAAAATAAAACAGGAAAAAAATATTTTTTATGGGAAATTTTCTCACAAACTATTTGCTTGTTGTATAGAATTACTTACTTTTGAATATTGTGAAGTCTGAAAAAAAAATCCTGTGAGAATTACTTGGGGACTTACTGGTGAAGTAAAACAAGAGTTCAGATCTTTCCCATATGGAAACTTCTTTGAGAATAGATATGCAGCTGGTGACTTCTACTCTTCTGGAACTCTCAATGAAAATGAGCATCTTCCAAGAGAACATGGAGCAACTGAAGGAAAATTGCTCTAAACAAACTAATATTTTTAAGGAAAAAGTTTCAACAACACCAATTCAAAATTCATGACACGGAAAATGCTTTAAGTGACATAGATGGAAGATTGAAAGAAAAGGAAAGCCAAACGGAATACCTCCTAAAACAAAGCACCTGGTTATTAAATACAATTTATGATATGGAAAATAGAGAAAGAAGATCCAGCCTTAGATTTTTTGGATAACCAGAAAAAAACAGGAGAAGACTTATCTTCCTTCCTAAATTCCTGTCTACCTGATATACTAAACCTTCATGAAGGGCTATCCTACAGTACTGAAAGAGCCCACAAAGCCAATAGTAATCCTATACTTACTTCGCGATCGTCATGTCAAGGTCTATTATAGTTAAATTTCTTTTTTATATTGATAAAGAGCTGATTCCTAAAACAACTTGGAGAAAGGCTCCTGTAAAATTTGTGAAAAGCAACATAAGATTTGATAACAATTGTTCAACTAAGACTATAGAACTGAGAAAAGATGCTGGCCACTTGTGAAATCCTTTAAACAAATGGTTTCAAAACTCAGATAATTTTCCCTGCAAAAATAAAAATATATCCCTCAAAAGGAGCCAGGACCTTCAACAACATAGAAGAAACTATTAACTATGAAAAAAGCAGGAATATCATCCCATTTGACAGATGATACTGACTGGACTTCTTCTTCTCTTAAAAGATCTCCAGAGAAAAGCACCTAGGCTGACATGACGATGAGGAAGTAAAAAACAGAACCCACCACAAGCACCAATGTTGTAGCCATGAAAATGAAAACCTAACCTGTAAAGTATCTGGAAAATAGATACTTTTATTATTATCAAAAGTGTCACATTTCTCTAAGGATATGGTAACATTTTAAAATATATTTATTTTATTTATTTGTTTGGCATTTGTTTACTAGGAAAGTCCGACTGGGTCATGAGGTACCCTTTTTCAATGGAGGCCCAGGGAGGAAAGCTCCAGATCCATATGGTTAATAAAATGAAAAACTAGACAGATAGGTCAGTTGAGTAGACTGAAAAGCCACTTAACTGAATTGCATTTAATCAAGACAACACCGAATACTTACTTTAAAGAAAGTTCACATCACCGGAAATGTAATCTGGGAAAGGAACCGCTTGGCCATCATGGGAAAATTTGCCCTTTTCCCCACTATAGTGTGATCTCAGAGTTGCTATATTTAGTTGGGGGGGGGGGTGGAGGGCATTGGTGGGTGTGGGAGTGAAGCCCCCCACTTGGGTGGGTTTGACATGCTTCAGTGTGTTTGTTTTGCTGGTGGTGAAGTGGTTCCTTTCCCAGATTAAATTTCCAGCGATGTGAACTTTCATTAAAGTAAGTATTTGGTTTTGTCATCTCGATTAAATGCAATTTAGTTAAGTGGCTTTTCAGTCTGTTCAAGTACACCCAGACAGACAGAATAAAGTCATAGCATTCAAGCACAAATATGAAAACAACACATTAGTTTGTCAGAATGAAAACTTAACAGAAATAATGAAGTCATAATATTCAAGCACATGTGAAAAACTACACATTAGTTTGCCAGAATAAAAACTCAACAGACATAATAAAGTCATAGTGTTCAAGCATAAATTATATGGAAAGCCTAATAATAGGAAGATGCAACAATATACATAATAGATGATCATCGTAACGAGTATTAATATTCTAGAGATCATGAAATATGGTAACAGATTATATTGGTGAAGACATAGGATAGTACAAGTAGAGAAGGGTAGGGTGTGATAGAGGGGATAGTAGGAATAGATGTGGAAAAGGTATGAGTGCAACCTCAGGGGAGTATGTGTAGAGGAAGGGAGGGTACAGTAAGTTAGTAGTGAGGACAGAGAGAATAGAGGTAGAAAAAGGTATATGAGTACCTCAGCCTGGACTCATACAGGAGCAAATCCAAGCTTTGTTGAACTGTTCTTTTCTAGACGTTTAGAAGACGTAAAGGATAGTACCAGCTTTGATCTTTTCTAGACGTTTAGAAGACGTACAGGTTAGTACCAGCTTTGATAGTTAAAGGAAGGAAGTTCCATAGTTTTGCTAAAGAGTAAGAGTACAGGCTTAGATCTGGGGTTTTGTTAGGTTGATAAGTTGTGAGGAGATCTTTGTAATGCACAAAGCAATGTGTCAAAAAAGATGTCTCAAACAAAACTATCAAAAAACATGAAAAGCCATCCTGAGCAAGTAACTCACCCCATACGACTGTGCTACATCCAATAGGAATGCCAGTAGTATCCAAAAAAATCCAAAATCCAAAAGGCGAGTAAAACTATTTACTGACATAAAACATACAAAAGGTTAAGTGCTTTCGTCTCAAGCTGTAAAAGACTTCATCAGAACAAATGCCACTAGTAACTGAATCCTTTATTTAACAATCTGTTACTAATTAGAATAATTAAGAATGGAAGCACTTAAAGGTACAAAACATAAAAGACGTAACAATTTAAATAAAGTGAATCAAGCATAAAAATGATACATCCTGTAATGAATATAAAACATAAAATCAATTCTGACTTAAAAAACATATATATAAGAGAACGTATGTTCTGTTAAGAATAATGTTTACAAAGTAAGAGCATATTTTTTGAGAAGGGGACAATAGTGCTGTTGTTGTTCATACCTGGAGGTACCATGGTGTTCAATTTTAGCTGCCAATATAGTTCTTGGATCTCCAGGTATAGTTTCCACTAACCTCCACTTATATTGTCAAATACAATGTCCAAAATCCCAAATTTGAACCTGCTAATACCTTTACAAACTAATCTATGCTTATAAAGGGCATTATTTACGTTGGCTTTATTAATAGCATATAGATATTCATAAAGACATTTTTATGAGCTCCTGCAATGTCGGGGTCAGATGTAGTGACCGCAAGCTATGAAACAATGACAAAGTCTCAGTAAATGTGTAGGTGCAGGGCTTTATGACAGAGCTCCTGCAATATCAGCGTCAGATGTAGTGACCGCAAGCTACAAAACAATGACAAGATCTGAATAAACATGTAGTTGTAGGGCTTTGTGACAGAGCTCCTGCAATATCGAGGTCAGATGTAGTGACTGTAAGCAATGCTCTATGAAGGAAGATAGTGACTGAGTGTAAGAACAGACAACACAATGAAGTCTTATCTATTTGAAGAAAAAAAGGAAAAAATACTTATACACACATAAAAAAAGAAGAAAAAAAAGAATAAATTTATATCTGGAGAAAACTACATGATCACACATCTCTCCTTAGGCTCAACAATACTTCATCTTCCATAAGCAGGTAATGTTTGCATTCACCTTGTTAATGTAAGCATTCTCTAACATATCTCTGGAGTATTAACATGCTAGAATCAGCTTAATGAGTTATCATAACATCTTGATAACTACAAATCTCTCTACTTAACATTCTGATCATTCATTGATATAACTGAAGAATTATTCAAACAAACATCCTTATACTTCTTATAGGGTGTTATATTTTATAATAATAGTTTGATTTTTAGGACTTTGAAACAACAACAAGTGGTTTATTGGGAGTGAACTGATGTTTGGAAGATGATTTGAGTTGCTGAGGTGTTTCATATATAGCTTAATTAAATTTAGAAAAGTTAAACTGCTCAAGTTGCATTTTTTCGAAGATATAACTTCATATAGCTTTTTTTCATTTCTTCTCTTAATTGGTTTTGCTTATCATGCTTAGCACGAGCAATATTAATTAAACTCCTTCTCATGTACCTGCTGTTGTGAAGAAAGTTTTCACACTAAATAGAATTCACGTGATTCCCAAAGATACTCAACTCCAGCTTGAATTATGTATGTGTTTTAATATCTCTCCCATTATTGTACAGGAAGACATATGGAAGGTCTGTGGAGAAACACTATGTTTTCATCTACAAAAACAAAATTTGGTTGCCTTTTATCACAGCCTCTTCACTACAGTATTTTATTTTACAGTTATAAACAATGTTATGTTCTGTTCCTTTCCATGAATGCAATCATCATATCACAGACTACATATTGACATCATATTTTTAAATAGGAGAAGTAATGCCGCAGATGAGATGGGCACACAATATTAACAGCAACCATGAAGAACTGGGAGCTTGGAGTTGGAGAACAGCGGAGCATTTTCCCAAGTACATCCAACACTTATGGAATATAAACATTTTTATTCATTTTGGTCAAGCCCTCTCTCAAAATAGAGCTGGTTTGAAGTAGAATAGCTTCTATACTTTATTATCTAATTATTTTTTGGGCACCTGGATCATCCTTTTGGATGAATCAGATACTGAATGAAACAAGCATCTGAGAGGGGCTGGGATTTAGGGTGGGGGTTGGTGGGTGTTATCTCATGGGGGACAGTGCTCGTAATGTACAAGAAATGTTTATCTGGGCATGTAGTTCCTTGGTGCCATTTAGACTTAGCACAGAGGTGGAAATGTATACATGTAAACCAGGAAAATTAACCATTCATGACTTATTCAATGTCGTTCCCTTCTTAAAGGAACATTACATCATTTCTTAATCAATCATCTTATACTATTAGACAAGCAAATATATAGACTGCCATCAAATCCTTCCTCCTTCTGAAAGGAAGAGAAGACGTTGGAGGAATAAGGGAGAAAATGGAGTCAGAAAGAAAGGGGGAGAAAAAGGAAAAAAGTACATTTTACTAAAAAGAATTTGCAATAGCTTTCATATATTTAATTATCTATCCAAAAGAATCCACGAACCACGAACTTGACCAACGAAGTTTTAATAATAAAACTTAAAAGATACACACAATAAAATAAGCGCTTTCGTTTGGCGCCTGCCAAACTTTTTCAAAAATTTAATTATCTAACCTATTGAATTAATGACATTTTTTTGTTTCATTTTCTTGCTCTGTTTTTCTTTATTAAGGTATTATGTTTCAATAATTTAGGTTATCATAATAACACACTACCTCTGCAGAGCTCTTACAGCATTAAATATCTTATTAATTTTCACTAGTTCAAGGTTAGGTACCTAGCTAATGATAGTTCAAAATATTTCTATCTGTTCAACTAGGAATCTTGTAAATTCCATGTTTTTCTTATATTTTATGATATTTTTGATTGTTACTACTACTATTATATTTTACCATACCTGAACTATAAGTTAATATACTACAAATAATAATTAGATATATGTACTCTTGATCAATTACAATATTCCCTTTTACTTCTGAATTTACTATTTGATGGATATGTCCTTGTTATCACTAAATGTTAATTGTTTAAGCAATCAAAGGAACAGATCCAACCTGCTACATATCCTAAACAATAATGAGGCATAAATAATCTTTCTACAGAAAACACACTTCAAAAATATGGATAAAGATATTTGGAAGTCTGGTGATTATACAATATTAGCCCAATCAAATTTAAAAGTAAGAGAAGAGGTATAATAATTCTCTGGAAGAAAACTATATTGCTTTCAGATATTATTCATAAATACAAAGATCAAGATGGCCTCCTGTCTCTTGTAGTTACAAATTATAATAATAGACTTTGAGCTCTAGTAAAGCTATATTGGTTTCCTGGAATGGATCAAAACTTAGCTAAAAAACATTTGATAATAGGAGGAGATTTTAATCACCTGCTAAATTACTCAGGCTCAAGCAATTAAAGAAAACCAAGAATTAATTCAACAGGGAGACCTCTTAAACACTACATAGGCTCACTCTGTTTAAAGGACACATTTCAGAAATTCTAACCCATTACATTTTACCCACTATGCTTATAAACATGGAACTCAAAGTATAACTGATAGAGTATTATTCTCCCAAGACATTATCTCAAAGATATCTGGATTTTATTGTTCCATGTCCTATTTCTGACCAAAATGCCTTAGTTCTTAAATTTCAGACTAACTTTGAGAAATTAAAATTTATAAACAGAATACCTGCTTATATGTCTTTCAGCTTTTCACGGTTAGGGGTCGCCACAGTGGAACTCTGGTGCACTAATGATTGGCAGTGAATTTTTACAGTGTCGAGTTGCCAGCCCGGCACCCAACCTTCAAAGAAGGCACACCCACACACGCCGCACCTACCTGCGTGTCTTTAAATTCACTCGACCTGCTTATATAATAAAATTAAAAGAATTTAAAACTCAAACCCCAGGTACAGATTGTATAATAAGTGAAATATATAAATTATTGCTTCTTGTATCATATCAATCTTTCACAGAACTCTTAACAGAAGTAAAAAATTATGAAAAGATTCCTCATTCATGGAATCATTCAATAATTACTCCTATGTTAAAAGAATATAACCCCCAGCTATGTTCTTCTCATCGACCTATTTCTCTCTTAAATAATGATTACAAGATTTTCATGTCTATTCTATCAGATAGAATAAAAAATCCTTATCACAAATAATTAATTAAAGAAAACCAAGAATGAATTCAACAGGGAAAACTCTTAAACACTAGATAGGCTCACTCACTTTAAAGGACAGATTTTATTTTCGCTGGTTTCTTTGCATTCTACCTGGTTTACACCCCTTGTGCTAGCCCCCTCCGCCAATACTAAGTCTATATTAGAATCCTGCTGAGCATGGAGCCAATTTTAAATTACTAGTCTTCCACCAGGACACAAGTGCTCTTCAGCAATTGAACACTGCTTGCTGGTAAGCCATTAGACCTCAGGAATTTGTTTAAAGTGTTCAGATTTGTAAAGTAACACTTACGTTTTGCTGCTCATTACTCTTGTCTTGGCGGGCTCTGCCCTGCTCCATTTGCCCTCGCTAACACTCAGGCTCTCTCTGCTCCCCTGCCCTGCCCTCAATTCCATCCCACCCCACTACCTCTGCATTTATAGTAATCGCAACCACATCTACAGCTCAACCTCACATCACCTCCACCAATCACAGCTCCTCAAGTCAGATCACATTACACCACACCCACTTGCTCCACCACAAAATACTCCCAACCACTCTCATTCCCACTAGGCATTATTACATCACCCCACACTACTTACCCATCTACATATAGTGCAACCCCATAATTCCTGTCCACACCTCCATCTAGAACCAACTTAAACTTTATAACCATGACTGTTATACAAAGTCTAGTCTGTATCTCATAATTCTTTATAACTCCACAAGTTATCACTCTAGCAATATCCCTAATCTTAGTAGCACAACACTATATTATGCACTCTCATATACAGACACTGCACATTACAATAATATCTGCCCACAACTGTTCAAGAACTACATAACAGACCAATTCAGAACTAAACACATATGCTCTCATTCCTACTCCAAAAAACACAATACTTTCTCACACTCATCACCAAACTCCAACATCTGTATCAACATTTTAACACTAGGCTTACCATAAGTGGGGGCATCCACCCCAACCCAGGCCCAAATCCATCCTGTCCAACACAAACTGCTCCAACACAAATGTCAGAACATAACAGCCCCACTATCTGCATCCCTGGGCAAATCAACAACAGCAGCAAAACCAATTGTCTTTTAATGGTAAATATTAATATTAGAAGTATCAAAAATAAAATACCTGAACTCCAGGCCACAATAGCACACTACTCCCCAGACATAGTTGTTTTAACAGAAACCTGGCTAAATAAAAACATAGCTAACTCAGAAGTTCTCCCTACCAGCTACAATATCATTAGACAAGACAGACCACTTCATAAAGGGGGTGGAACTGCCTTACTGTATAGGTCCAACTTAACTGTACATCAATTACCAAACTCCTACCCCTCCCCCAATAATTGGGACATACGTATCTCACAACTTCAACTTCACCCTAAAAAGGTCATCACCACAATTGTGATCTATATTCCACCTGGTAAAACACCTGCAATCCTTGAAGACTTCTTATCCTGGTGTTCTTCCATATACTCACAACAAACCCTTATTCTGGGGGATTTCAGCCTAGATTGGTTTACCTGTATATCAGAAACACCAGTAATCTAATAAATCTCCATGGCTACCACCGATTAGTCCAAATTCCAACTAGATGTGATAAAAAAATTTAAAAGGGAATCCATCCTTGACTGGGTCCTAACTAACAACCCTACATTGTATCCCCATACAGGCAGTCTCCCAGACATCTTAAGTGACCACAAAATAATATACCTTATACAAAGTAGAACAAACATATGCAAAACCACTAACTATAAATCCACTAGAAACACACAAAATTTTTCTCCTGAGGTCCTCAATACTTTACTATGTAACTGTGACTGGACCCCCCCCAAAAAACCCTCCCACTTGACCAGGCTGTAGCATATTTCAACAAAACATTTCTACAACACCTAGACACTGTCGCTCCATTGCACAAAATCAAGGTTAGAACCTCTACTAACCCCTGGCTCAGTAAAGAAACCAAACAAAACCTCAAGTTCAGAGTCACTGCCTGGTTTTACGATCAAAAATCCAAAGAAACACAAAGACTAAGTACCAAGAACTGCACAATCGTGCAACAAAATGCATTAGGCTGGACAAAAAAATCCTACTACACGACATTACAAACTAAATAACAACACAACCCCCGAAAAAATTTGGAAAAATCTAAACCAGCTACTAAAACCCACCCAAAAGGCTACCCCCAAACCAACCACCCCTGACACTAAAGTTCCCATCGAAACACAATTCAACTCCCACTTTGTGAACTTAGTTCTATCCTTAGTATCAAAGGACAGTTCCAACCTCACTATCCCCCCAACACAAATAACACTAATACAAGCTTTACCCTCAAAACAGTTTCCACCACTTCAATCAAAAGCATGCTCTCCAAACTAAAAGCCTCATTAACAGCAGCCGACCTACTCCCCAGCTATTTCTTGAAACTCACAGCAGATGCTATTGCTATCCCAATCTCCACTCTCATAAACAAATCAGTTGTTGAAAACTATGTGCCCAAACTCTGGAAAATATCCTATGTTATACCCATACGTAAAGGCAGGACCTCCACTGAACTTAATAACTACAGACCCATTGCTTTACTCTCCCCCCTGGCCAAAATCCTAGAAAAAAGCATCCATACCCAGGTGCTAAAATATCTTGTAGACAGCAATATTCTGTCACCTACTCAACATGGTTTCAGACCTGCCCATAGTACCACTACAGCCCTCTTCTGCTTCACAGACACAGTAAACCATCTCAAAAATGAAGGCCTGCAGGTGTCAGCTCTTTTTCTGGATATGCCCAAAGCAGTTGACACAGTCTCGCACCAAATTCTGCTAAACAAACTAAACCAATATCACCTATCAAATCCCACTCTTACCCGGTTCCAAAGCTACTTAACTGACAGGTACCAAGTTGTGAAATGGGAAAATTCTCTCTCTCTCCTCAGCTGCCCATAACTATAGTAGTCCCACAGGGTTCTATCTTAGGACCACTACTATTCACAATCTTCACAAATGACCTCCATACCTCCACACAGCATGCATCTATCATTCAGTATGCTGATGATACTACCTTAATCTGTGCTGCACAAAACATTCCCAACCTCCTGCAAACAACTCAACTAGCATTCTCTGATGTTGAAAACTACCTTACCAAAGCCCAATGTATCCTCAATCCAAAGAAAACTCAGCTTATGATTATAACCAGTTCTAACAAAAACACTGATCACAGTCAATTCATGATCTACTCCGCAAATGCTACTCCAATTGCTCCAAAGGCACAGGCTAAGCTATTGGGAATAACCATAGACTCCCACCTAAAATTTGATAGTCATCTCAACTTAACTATTAAAGTACATGCCAAACTGGGATCACTCTACCATATCAAACCATTTCTTACCAACTACACAAGATCAGCCATTGCTCACTTCCAAATTCTATCCACCCTACTCTACGCATCTCCCATTCTGACTAATCTCAACAGAACTGAACTAAGCAAAATGGAAGCCTGCTATAACAGAATTGACCACTTTGCTGCAAATTGCTCATAGAACTCATCACTGTACTGTTTTGAGACAGCTCCACTGGCTTGAACTGCCCAACTACCTAACCTAAAATCAGCTCTGCCTCTGTCATTCTATCTATTACCTCCCCAATAATTGTCCTGCCCTAAAAAAAAACTAGTACATCACTCAGCCAAAAGGCCTCTTAGATCATCAAGCAAACTACTACTAGAAGTCACCAACAGCTACAGTAGCTTTGGAGATGCACTATATAGTAGTTCATTGGCTAAAAAATGGAACTCTCTCCCCACTAGCATACAAAACACATCATCCAAAGCCTCCTTTAAAAACCTCATTAGGTAACATCTCAAGCAAAGCTGGCAGTGCCAGGATTGAGCCCCAGGCTAATGAAAGCAGATAAGGTACACATACTAAACCTAGAGTACTTGATAATAGTTTTCACTCTTACTCGCAAACACTGGCTAATGTACAATGCATGTACTGTACCTGTGTACTATGTATGTATTCTACCTATGTTCCAAATTTCAGCTGTACATCACAAATCTATTAATTACTTTTATCTTTAAATTAATATTTTCTTGTCTGGTCTCTCCACTGTAACTGTTGATGTACTGCATACCATTTTAAAAACGTGTCTATTGTGATTTGTGTGTATACTGATCATGTCTAAATATCTAAATGTATCTGTAATTTTACTTTGTGGAGCTTTTCTCCCCGGGCCTCTGCTGAAAAAGGGCTTTTTCGGTTCAGTCAGACACCCCCGATTAACAAATGTAAAATAAAGAAATAAAATAAAAAATAAAAATTTAGATCAAACAGGCTTTTTAGATCAATGACAAACTCAAAACAATATTTAAGGTATACTTGCTCTCATAGACTACTCAAATATTAAAATAAGCATTTTTAATATATTTAGGTATTGAGAACACTTTTGATTCAATAAACTGGAAATATTTATTCAAAGTATTAGAATTATTTCACTTTCCAACTAGTTTCATTTCACTTCTCAAAATATTTAAGCAAAAATATCAATGCTGATGTTAAAAATTGACCCATTTGCATATAATCAGGTTCCCCAAGTCAAGGGTACAAAACAGAGATGTCATGTCTCTCTTTTATTATTTACAATAGCTATAAAAAATAAACAATTTCAGTATGGGCAAACCCAAATATAGGGCTTAGAGAGAGATAGCAAACAATAATAATTCCAAAATTAAGCTATTTGCTGATGATACATTATTAACCATCTCCCACACAAGATCAACTTTAAAGGAATTAGATCATATTATTAAACTTTTTCAGTCTTTTTCAGGTCTTCCCTTTAATAAACCACAATCAAAATTCTTATTCATCAGTAAAAAAAAAAGAAAACTTCAAGCTCACAAAAACCATATCATAGGCAATCAAGTTTCTTCATTAGAATATTTACGTACAACTCTATGTAATTCTAATGATGAAACCAAAAATGCAAACTATAAAAATATTACAGAAACAGTATTAAACTTAATGTCCAGATGGAACAAATCTATAATCCACTTCAAAAATAGACTACAAATACCAAAAATGATTATTTTTCTTAAAATGTTATACACAATAAAAGCTCTATTTTTCCCCCTGATTAAAAAAAATCTAGTTAAAGAAATTAACATGCAATTGGTAAAATGTATCTGGTTTCCCAACTAACCAAGAATAGCCATGCAACATTATTTTAAACCTTGGGATATGGGGGAATCAATTTTCTAGATACCAACACATACAGTAAAGCTCCTGTATGGAGCTAATTAACATTTAATAATGTTAAACTGGGTAGATTCAAACTATAATTCTAATTGGAAAACCCTACACTTTGTTCTCCTTAACACAAACAATGGGAACTAAGAAATAACTACTTTACTAATCAACAGAATTTCATATGGCATTATTTATGTAAATATCTGCAATACAACCTTTTTTCCTCCTATTTTCTCTACTTTTATAGGTTAGTACTAAGCTAACTGCCCTTGCAAGCCAGTTTAACATTCTGAAAACATTCAGAAATACAATTCTTGGAAGAGTAGACCTGAAACTTTGGTTCAAGATAATTAGTCCTTTAACCATAAGGAATAATTTCTTTAATAAGATTGACACACATAAATTATCTATCTGAGAATATAAGAATAACTGGCAAAAAATGTTCTAAAGATTTGAATGTAAAAAAGACACAATATCTCATTAATGAATTTGATCTAAAACCCCAAGACTGGTTATTGCTGCAGAATATAATATCACAGACTCAAGATAAATGCTTTATGATTACAAACTAATATCACAAAATGCAGCTTTTCTAGGAAATAATTTATAATATGACTACAGTAGATAATTGTATATCTAAACTTTATAACATTTATAATTCTCAATAGTAACTTAAGTAACAAATTATGGGATCATATCGCTCTAGGATAGAGTAACTGTTTTTTCCTGAATAAAATAAACCTCAAATATTGAGCTCTGTTAGGTATACTTTTTAATCCCACTATTGGTGAATATTTTCTTGGATTATGATGATTATTGGATTATGTAATGATGTATTACATACATCATTTTTAACACTAAACAGAATCGCTA
The DNA here is from genome assembly GCF_019279795.1 of Protopterus annectens. Classification (NCBI taxonomy): domain Eukaryota; kingdom Metazoa; phylum Chordata; order Ceratodontiformes; family Protopteridae; genus Protopterus; species Protopterus annectens. Next base: position 1,259,783,542 of record NC_056729.1, read on the forward strand.
AAATAAATAAAAGTACAATGTCATTTGTTGGAGATTTTCTTTAACTAAGTTTCCAACATTATTCAATGTAAATGAGAGTTGTAAGATGATAAATGTTATTTTTTCTTATTATGGACCATTTTAGGAATGGCAAGGAAGAGTATCACAAAATGATTCACAATTTGAAGAATTCCTGTATACATTGAAAGAAAGTGTAATTAAAGAGACTAAAATAAAGGAAAACATGATTTATCCTAAATTAATACCCTAGGCCACCAAAAAGTACTGGTATTTTTAGTTCCAAAAATGACAACGGTGAAGAGAATGATAGTGTTGACCCCAACAATGGTCAAGATAATGTCAACAATAAACAGAATGGCCCTCAGAGGTCCAGAAGAATTCAGGAAAGGTTCAAAAAAGGGGGGATGGTCACCCTACCTCTAGGGACAGTAAAAAAAACACCGTTTTGTTTGAACTCTCATTGGAAACAACCTCAGAACTAGTTGTTGACAACATATTTGATGGTAATGACCATGTTGATGCCTCTGATAATTTATACAAATCTCAAGGTTGTAAGATTTATAATTTTTCATCACTTCTTGTTTCTCCTGTGTTGGGTCCATTGTTCCAACATGGTTTTAAATATGTAACATCTAACAAACCTGATTTGGCTGATGTGGTAATGGAACTCAAACTTTTACCAGAACATTGAACCATAAATGTGTTTTACCTCCTGATGAGCAGGGGTCTGATATTCCATTACTGTGAAGGTCCAGTACCTTCAACCCCCCATTAATCCCAAGTATACATCTTTTTGAAAAATGTTGTGAGCAAAGTATCAGGGAATGGCATTTTAACCATAGGAGGTATAAGTTCCACAACCTTTGGAGTGAAGAGAGGGAACTTATGCATAGACTTGCCAATGATTCCAGCATAGGAATTATGAAACCAGACAAAGGAGGGGGTGTTGTCATCATGGACACAATTTTGTGCTCCTGAAAGTTGCTGGAATTTTTACAAAATTGTATATTTTTTGTTGAGGTATCATGAAATAAGGTGAACATTGCTTATCATAGTATAGACCTCATTTTGGAAGACATATTTATTACATTTGATCTACCTCCTCAAGTCAGAGAATTTCTGACTGTTTGCAAGTCTAAGATCCAAGGAATTTTCGGTATTCCCAATATTCGTAAGTCAGTTACTGACCCTCCATTGCAACCTATAGTGGCACCAGTGGGTTCAAAGACTGAACCATTGGCAAAATTTGCTGATATTAAATTAAAAACTTTTTTGTGAACAAAAGTCTCATCTTAAAAGATTCATGGCACTTTTTGAACTTGATTTCAGGGTGTTCTTGACCTTTTTTTCAGTTATTCCCCATGATGAAGGACTGGACTGGTTCTACCAAGTTCTGGTTAAAGGCTCCAATCTGTAAAATAATGAAATTAGTCTTATATATCAGCTTATGGAACTCGTCCTGACAAACAACGTTGTATACTTCAAAGGGGAATACTACAAAGAACATATGGGTGTTGTGATGAGGACTGCTTGTGCCCCCGTCTTTGCCAATATGGTCCTATGGTTTTGGGAAACTAATTTTGTTTTAAATTCAGTATTTGCACCTATGTTGGGTTTGTATCTGAGATTTTTGGATGATATTTTTATTCTGTGGAAAGGAAATTTGGGGGACTTAGAAAATTTTATGGACTTCCTTAACCACTCTACTGATTTTTTTGGAGTTTACTCATCACTATCATAATAACTCAATACATTTTTTGGATGTGACTCTTTACAAGAACTTGAAAAATGTCAGATATGAATCTAATATATATATATAGGAAACCAACCATTTCTAATGCCTACCTACATTTCTCTAGCCAGCATCTGATCTGGCAAAAGAAATATTTAGTAAAAGGTCAGTTAATCAGGCTATGTAAGTTGGTTTCAGATGGTGAAGTGCTCAAAGTAGAGGTTGCAAAACTGGTTGGTATGTTCCTCAAAAGGGGTTATCCCAAAGAGTTTTTGGATAGCACCATTGATTATGTTATGGAAAGCAGGGATGTTAGAAATAAGCCCCTTTTATGCAACAATAATGTGGGTACCAACTCTATTAATCTTGATGGTCAAGGAACCAACACTCGACATGATCAGCATAATTTGCACAAGTATTTGTTTTCCAATACATTCCAAGTATTTATTTATTACAGGACACGATTAAGAAACACTGGGCAACTGTTTTTGGATCATTGGGACTTATGGGTAGGTTGGGTCCAGAACCCAAATTCATTTATAAAAAAATAACAAAAACTTTAAGGGTATTTTTGAAACCCACAAGCAACAAATGAATGGCCACACCAATGAGTGTGGAATGAAAAAATGCTGGGCCTGCCGACAATGCAGGTATATCCTGGAAGTAAGTAGTTTCCTTGTTCAAGGTTGCCCATTCTTGCTTACTGTTAAAGGTAAATATGACTGTAACACCAAGGGGGTTGTTTATATCAGTTTTTGTGTCACTTGTTCTGCTTTTTATATTGGCAAAACTAATGGCCCCTTACGTATGAGAATTTATCAGCATCTTTATGCTATTAAGAGCACAAATACAAGTAATGCACTTTATAAACATTCCACCACGTGTCCTGGTTATAAGAAATTTATATTTGTTATTTTGGAAAAAGGTGGGTGCTCTAGATAGAGGGGGTGACTGGGAGACCTTAGTGGAGAAAAGGGAACTGTATTGGCAAGTTCTCTTAAATGTCACCTCTCCCTCCAGGGCTTAATGAGTACATATCGAGCAAACCCATTTTAAAGATGAAAGCAGGTATTGTTTGATTTTTATTATGAAATGATATGCATTTTGTGTATATATTTATATATATATATATATATATATATATATATATATATATATATATATATAGTGCCTTTTTTAGGCAAGGTTCAAATGAGAAATTCACTACCATAACAGGTACAAGCAAGCAAAATCTGAGGGTAATGCTACTCAATGCTGGAAGTCTAAACCTCAAAATGCACTTACTCGAGACACTACTTAAAATGGAGAACATCGACATCTGTGCAGTGACAGAGACCTGGTTCAAGCCTCCAGAGAGCACCCCTGCATTACCAAGCTATAATTCATATGACACCTTTTGGCCAACTAACCTGGACAGAAACACTAAAGGTGGAGGCGTGTCCATATTCATTAAGGATGTCCACACCTCCAGACTAGTTGCTCAGCATAATGCATCCGAGATTATCCAAGTGGAACTAACTCTGGGCAAGACAGCAATCCAAATTGTAGCTTGCTATGGATCCACCACCATGCCCCAGGATTCCCACACCTCATTTCCTGATACACTGGGAAATATTAGGGTACAACCTAACACCCTAATAATGAGTGATTTCAACTACCCCACCATTAACTGGGAAAACTGCTCATGTACCAACTCTTTTGCTCAACGTTTTCTGGAATTCATAAATTCCAACGCCTTGGATCAACTTATACACACCCCCACCAGAGGTAGCAATATCCCAGACTTGATCATTACCAACATGGGCAACCAGTGTTCTACACCAGAGGTCAGTTCCTTGTTGGTCAGATCCGACCACAAGCTAATCACCCTAGACATCCACATCCCGCCCCCACCCCCATTAGGGAAACCACCGTAAAAAATTTCTCCAAAGCCAACTTCACGCTTCTTAAGACAGAAGTGGCAAACTTCACGACACCCATGCAGATGGACAATAGAGGTATGACTGCTGAATTCTACACAAATGCACTTTATAAGCACTTACACGAGTGCTTGGATCGTGCAATCCCTAACAGAACTAAGATGCTATCCTCCAGAAAACGGAAGCCAATCTGGTGGTCCCCTGCCATAAACAAACTCTACAACAGAAGAAAGAAACTGTTGCAAAAAAGAGTAAAATCCCATGATTAGAGGAACTCCCTGGTCAGCCTCAGTAAGAAGCTGACATCCCTCATAAAATCCTCCAAAGCTAGTTATGAAAACAAAATCGCCACTGATTCTAAAGACAACCACAAAGCATTCTATAGCTATGTCAAGAATCTCAGTTGCAACATTCAGATCTGCTCTGAGTTATAGCACAATGGCACTAAATATACAGAACCAACTGATATTGCCAGCATCCTGGCAGATGGATTCAATGCTAACTTTACCCCCTTCTCACCCCCTAAAGGGCCCATCGCTATACTGGAAGAATGCAAAGTACCTGTAATCACGGCTGCACAGGTAAAAACCACACTCTCCAAAGCTAAGAACACAGCATCCATGGGACCTGACAACATCACAGGCTGCGTTCTACACGAACTACAGAACAAACTGGCACCCCACCTAAGTACCATGTTCAATCATAGCCTTACCTCAGGCTTTGTGCCCACTGAATGGTGCACAGCGACAGTCATCCCACTCCACAAAGGGGGAGCCACCATGGACCCCGGGAACTACCACCCCATTAGCCTGATAAGCCTGGTCTGCAAGGCTATGGAACTTATAAATAATGACATTGATAATCTCCAAACTCTGGACCCCACCTAGTTCAGGTTTGTAAAAGGCAGATCATGTCTCCTAAGCCTGATAGACTTCTTTGAAGCGGTCATCAAAGCCGTAGATGAGGGTAAGGGGGTTCACACAGCCTGTCTAGATCTCTCCAAGGCTTTTGACACCAACCCCCACTCAGGAATTATAGATAAACTCACTAAACTAGATATAAATCCCTGTCACAAGATGGGCTGCCAACTGGCTCACTGACAGAACCCACACTGAAAGTAGTAGACTCCAAATCTGACTTCAGACCAGTGACAAGTAGAGTACCACAGGGTTCTACTTTTCTGAAGTACAGGCTAACACAGAAGGTCTTTGGCTAATGAAGTTCACGGATGACTGCAAACTAGGAGCTATAATTGAAACTCCTAACGATGTGGACATCCTACAAAAGGGCCTCACTGAAACAGATGCCTGGTGTCAAAGCCATGGCCTCAAGTTCAATGCCAAAAAGTGCGTTGTCATCCCTTTTGTTAAAAACTCTGTACCCATGAAGTACCACATAGGCAGTAGTCTACTTAACACCAAAAGTGTGATAACAGACCTTGGGACCTTGAGACACAGGTGGACAGTAGTCTCTCCTTTGATAATCACATCGCCACAGTAGTCAGGAAATCCTTCTATGTGGCACACCTCATTGCAAAAGGTTTCTCATCCAGGAAAACAGAAGCCATTATTCCTCTCTACTTGTCACTCATTAGACCCATTATAGAATACAGCGCCCCTTTTGGTATGTACCTCAAAAGACATCTACAACAACTGGAAAGGCTGCAGAAATACCGCACAAAAGGATTACTGGCCTCAAACAGATGCCGTACGCAGACTGTCTCAAAAAACTCCAGCTTTACTCTGTCACATATCGCCTACTCAGAGATGATCTCTGCCTAACATACAAAGCTATGTCAAACTCAGAGCTGTTGGACATGCTCCACTTAAAGAAATCCCAATCCCTCCGAGCTACATGCTCTAGGGACCTAAACCTTGTCAACGCAATAAACAGAACATGCTAGAAGGATAGATTCCTGTCCCAGAGTCTTCCCATACTTTGGAACAATCTACCTATATATATCAAACAAAGCTCCTCATTAACACTCTTCAAGAAAATCTTGATGATTGGATGGGAGAAAGGAAATTCACCCTGGGGATCACTTCTGTAGCTCTGCTCGACAGGGGCACAGGAAAATAATTTTCTTGGGAGGCGAAGGCCAAGGTACCTTTTTGGCTAGGCTTATTATATAGGCCCTAGGGCCAATAGCCTAGTACCTACATATGAATCTAAGCTAACTAATGCAATTTTATTATTGGCATTAACGTCTATGCTTGTTAATATTTTCTTTAGATTTTAATATTCAAAGTGCACTAGGATTTTATGAAGGTAACAAAATGTTTTGTAACTTTGTATCTTGCATTTTGGCACCACCTTTCTTAGGAAAGTGAGATGTTGCACAAGATGTTGCATAACATGCCTTGCACTTGGGCCCCACCCCCTCAAGGAAGTGATGTTCATCCCTTAAGGAAATGATGATTTTATGGTATTTAAAGGATGTGAGGTAGTGTATGTGTTTTTCTGATGATGTTTTTGTAGCATTGGAAAGGAAAGTGTTTACATTTCTTTATTAAAATACCTTTTTATGGATTTGGAGCAGCATTTTTTCTTATTTTATTTACTTTGTTTATTTTATTGAACGGAATAGTCCGACTGGATGCATGTCCATTTTCAGCGGAGGCCCAGGGAGAAAAGCTCCAAGGGTAAGCAGATACAGCATTACATAATACCAGCATTACATATTACAAACAGACTATTTACAGTGATTACATAAGTAAGCAAGTTAAACAAGTTCCACAGGTTAGAGTTAATTCCAAGCGTAAATCAGGATTAAATTAAATTACACAGTAAACTGGTTAACAGATTTTTACACATTCTAGAGAGAGTTAGCCAGGCTTGATGCATTGACATAGCCAGTTAAGTGCCAAATGTTGTTTAAGTCTAGTTTTAAATTGACCTAAGGTAGAAAGTAAGGTAATATCAGCTGGAAGAGAGTTCCAGGGTCAATTTACAGAGTTTGCAAAGAGATAGTCACCGGCTGTGTTATTAATTTTGCTAGACTGAATTAGTAGTTTGTTAGAGGATCGAAGCGGTCTAGGATTGTTATTGGGGGTGATAATATTTTTAAGTGCAGGAGTATTGTCCGGATTATAGAGGATTTTATAGGCCATAATCAGTTGGTTATACTGGATTAGGCTGGGTAGTTCAAGCCACCCAAGCTGATTTAGATTGATGCAATGATGTGTCCTAAAAGGTAGCCCAGTGGCAAACCTGGCAATGTGATTGTAGCAAATTGAGAGTTTGTTAAGGACAGTCTTGTTTAAATTCAAGAGTAGAGGGGATGTATACAGAAGGATTGAAAGAAGGTGAGAGCCAGCTATGGCAATTTTAGCTGGAGGGGTTAGGAAGGTTTTTATGCTGTAAAGTGACCCTAGTTTTTTATTGATGGTTTTGATAGTTTGGTTAACATGTAGGTCAAATTTTAGATTATTATCTATGATGACACCTAATAGTTTTGTAGAGGGATCAGGGGATTATTGTGCCATCATTTGAATTTATGGTAAAGGTGAAAGTGGTAGACCTACGTGTTGATGAAAATGACAGCATTTTAGTTTTTCTGGGATTTAGGATCAGACGACGTTCAGAAAGCCAGTTTTCTATTGTATTAAAGGTGGTCTGGCTAGCTGACCATAACTCTGTTGGAGATGTGGCCGAGCAGAGTCATCAGCATATTGGATACAGCTGACTTTTGAGATGACAGTATAAAGGTCATTAATGAAGATGGAGAACAGCAAGAGCCCTAGTATAGAGCCTTGTGGTACTCCAAGGGTGTTAGGTAGAAGATTAGAGAGTTTGTTCTGCCAGAGGACAGCCTGCTGTCGACCATTCAGGTTGGATTGAAACCATTGAAGGGCTCTAGTATCTAGACAGAATGTTTGCAAGGTGTGGATTAAAAGTTGGTGATCAACCATATTGAATGCCTTGGAAAGATCCAAGAAGAGGGCTGAGGATATATAATTATTGTTGTGATTATGGTTTATGGTGTTGGTAAAGGCTAGGAGGGCTGAAGTAGTGCTGTGATGAGGACGGAAGCAATGCTGAGTGTCTGCCACAAGGTGATTCTGGATTAGGTGGTGCATGAGTTGTCTATGAATACATTTTTCCATAATCTTTGCAAGTGGAGAGAGTATAGCTATTGGCCTATATTTGGAGAATTCAGTAGAGCTGCCTCCTTTGTGAAGTGGGATTACATAGGATATTTTCCAGATGGTGAGAATTTTAGCTTCTACTATGGTTCGGTTGATTAGTATTGAGACAGGGTAAAAAATAGCATCAGCTGATTTTTGTAGGTACTCGGCAGGGATTTGATCAGCAGAAAGTATAGTGGGTTTTAATTTTTTGATCAAGGTACGGATAAGTGAAGTGGCGACTGGTTGGAAGCTGAATGCAAGTAGGTTTCTAGGGGTGGTACTTTCAGGACCAGGGGAGCTAGGAGGTAGTTGGCTAACTAGGGCTTGAATTGTCTCAGTAAAGAATCGGTTAAAACTGTCAGAAACATCTTCAGGAGTTTTATCAATAGTAGCAGCAGGGATTGGGGTTGAAGTTTGTCCAGGATTTAGTAGATTATTTAAACCTGCCCAAAACTTCTGAGGGTTATTTTGATTTACTGTCTGTAAATTACAGTTGTATTGTTTTTTGTCTTGTAAAATGGATTTTTTAGTTTTGTTCCTGGATTGTCTGTATTTAATGTGATCTTGGGGGGTCTTTAAAAGAATGCCATAAAGCCCATGCTTTGTTTCTAAGGGTAATTTTGAGTTTAGACTCTTTAGAAAGCCATGGGGCAGTTTTTGCCTTTGTTCTCTTTGAACGAACATGTACATGCAAATCAAGGATCTCAAGGAATTTGTTGTTAAGGTATGCTACTGCTTCCTCTAAGAGGAGGTGTTTTAGAATCGACCAAGTTTACATTAGTTTACTGAGAAAGTCTGGTCTGATTATAAAATGAGCACTTTAACCACTTCACTACAGAGCTTGTTATGCAAACTGGACGGTGGGTGAGTAGTGATCCCAGCCACCTAAGGGTGTTAGCTTTCATGGAACAAGTGTACTGGAATGTGTATTTGCAAAGGGGGAGGTGGTCTAGCACCCAGTGTGATGCAGGTTACACATCCATCCACCTGGGGTAGTGGATGGGTAATTCAGGTAAAAAACACCCTCATTTCTAAGGATTCCAGGAAAGGCAAAAAAAAAACCCTCATAGCTGCCTAATGACTGCCTCTCCACTTGGCTCACACTTACATGGAATGTGGACTTATCCATACTAAGGGGGGAATAATCTAGTCCAGTTGTGGGAGGCTAGATAGTTAATAAAGATAAGGCCAAAAAGAAGATACCTTAGAGATTAACTTTCTCCCTCTTTTTCCGCTTCTGCAAACAGCAAGCATCATTCTGTGTGTGAAACATCTATCATCTACAAGACCAGTGAATGCTTACATTTTCAGTGTTCTGGGACACTCTGTTATACACAAGGTGAGATGGCAAAGTTTTCCAATTTAAAACATTATTTAGTTTATTCACTGTAAGTAAACCATAGCCTGAAAGTATCATTTCACAATAGCGTCTGCAGCTTAGAATTTACTGCTATCTTTTTGGTGCTGTGTTTTTTTCACTTGACACAAGTTGTGTTTATTATGTTACTGTCAGATTTAAAACGGCATTATTTTTACATTATTTATAACTATATGGTATGCACTTATATTTTATATTTTGGTATTTAGGTTAAAAGTTCACTGCCCAAATATAAATAGACAATGAGTAATTAGAAAATCTCAACTCCAGGAGATTTGCCACAGGTTTCTGCAACTTGGTCTTGGGTTCATTTTGGTAGTTTATTGCTCATTGTTGCCAAAAAGAAGTTCAAAATGATTGAGAACTGAGATATTTTAACAGTGTGATCTTAATTCATCATCAGACCTTTTCACTGACAGATTAGTCTTCCTTAATTATAGTGATCTGTTGGCTGAAGAAGAAGAGGAGGAGAAAGGCATGCCCGAAGGCAGGAAGAGAGGAGGAAGGTTAGGAGTGTAGTACTGAGGGTAGGAACTTTGAATGTTGGCAGTATGACTGGTATAGGAAGAGAGCTAGCTGATATGATGGAGAGAAGGAAGGTTGATATATTGTGCGTGAAGAGACCAGATGGAAGGGAAGTAAGGCCAAGTGTATAGGAGGCGGGTTCAAATTGTTCTATCATGGTGTGGATGGCAGAAGAAATGGGGTAGGGGTTATCCTAACGGAATAGTATGCCAAGAGTGTTTTGGAGGTGAAGAGAGTGTTTGATAGAATGATGTTTATGAAGCTTGAAATTGATGATGTAATGATGAATGTTGTTAGTGCATATGCTCCACAAGTTGGGTGTGCGATGGATGAGAAAGAAAAATTTTGGAGTGAGTTGGATGAAGTGGTAGTGAGTGTACCCAAGGGTGAGAGACTAGTGATTGGAGTGGACTTCAATGGTCATGTTGATGAAGTGAACAGAGGGGATGAAGAAGCGATGGGTAGGTATGGTGTTAAGGAGAGGAATGCAGAAGGTCAGATGATTATGGATTTTGGGAAAAGGATGGACATGGCTGTGGTGAATATGTATTTTAAGAAGAGGGAGGAGCATAGGGTGACGTACAAGAGTGGAGTAAGATGCACACAGGTGGATTATATCCTGTGTAGGAGGGCCAGTCTGATGGAGATTGGAGACTGTAAAGTGGTGACTGGGGAAAGTGTAGTTAAGCAGCATAGAATGGTGGTCTGCAGGATGATGTTGGTGATCAAGAAGTGGAGGAGGAGTGTGAAAGCAGTGCCAAGGATTAAATGGTGGAAGTTAAAAAAGGGTGATTGTGAGGTGGAGTTCAGGGAAGAGTTAAGGCAGGCACTGGGAGGCAATGAAGAGTTACCGAATAGCTGGGTAACTACAACATAGCTAGTAAGGGAGACTGCTAGGAAGGTGTTGGTGTGACATCTGGACAGAGGAAGGAGGACAAGGAGACATGATGGTGAAATGAGGAAGTACAGGAGAGTATACAGAGGAAGAGGCTGGCGAAGAAGAAGTGGGATTGTCAAAGAGATGAAGAAAGTAGACATGAGTATAAGGAGATGAGGCACGTGGCAAAGAGAGAGGTGCCGAAGGCTAAGGCTAAGGCATATAGAGAGTTGTATGAGAGATTGGACACTAAAGAGGGAGAAAAGGACCTGTACCGATTGGCTAGACAGAGGGACAGAGCTGGGAAAGATGTGCAGCAGGTAAGGGTGATAAAGGACAGTGAGGGAAATGTACTCACAAGTGAGGAGAGTGTGTTGAGTAGATGGAAAAAGTACTTTGAAGGGCTGATGAATGAAGAGAATGAGAGAGAGAGAAGGTTGGATGATGTGGGGATAGTGAATCAGGAAGTGAAGCAGATTAGCAAGGAGGAAGTAAGGACAGCTATGAAGAGGATGAAGAATGGAAAGGCTGTTGGCCCAGATGACATACCAATGGAAGCATGGAGGTGCTTAGGAGAAATGGCAGTGGAATTTTTAACCAGATTGTTTAATGAAATTTTGGAAAGTCAGAGGATGCCTGAGTAGTGGAGAAAAAGTGCTTTGGTACCTATCTTTAAGAATAAGGGTGATGTGCAGAGCTGCAGTAACTACAGAGGGATACAATTAATCAGTCACAGCTTGAAGTTATGGGAAAGAGTAGTGGAAGCTAGGTTAAGAAAGGAGGTGATGATTAGTGATCAGCAGTATGGTTTCATGCCAGAAAAGAGCACTACAGATGCAATATTTGCCCTGAGAGTGTTGTTGGAGAAATACAGAGAGGGTCAGAAGGAGTTGCATTGTGTCTTTGTGGACTTAGAGAAAGCATGTGACAGGGGGCCTAGAGAGGAGTTGTGGTATTGTATGAGGAAGTCGGGAGTGGCAGAGAAGTATGTAAGAGTGGTACAGGATATGTACAAGGGTAGTGTGGCATTGGTGAGGACTGCGGATGGGAGTGACAGATACATTTAAGGTGGAGGTGGGATTACATCAAGGATCAGCTCTGAGCCCTTTCTTATTTGCAGTGGTGACGGACAAATTGACAGATGAGATTAGACAGGAGGCCCCGTGGACTATGATGTTTGCAGATGACATTGTGATATGTAGTGAGAGTAGGGACCAGGTTGAGGAGACCCTGGAGAGGTGGAGATATGCTTTAGAGAGGAGAGGAATGAAGGTCAGCAGGGCTAAAACAGAATATATGTGTGTAAATGAGAGGGTGGGTAGAGGAATAGTGAGGATGCAGGGAGTAGAGTTGGTAAAGGTGGATGAGTTTAAGTACTTGGGATCAACAGTTCAGAGTAATGGTGAGTGTGGAAGAGAGGTGAAGAAGAGAGTACAGGCAGGATGGAATGGGTGGAGAAGAGTGTCAGGAGTGATTTGTGACAGACGGGTACCAATAAGAGTGAAAGGGAAGGTCTACAAGAGGGTAGTGAGACCAGCTATGTTATATGGGTTAGAGACGGTAGCATTGTCGAAAAGGCAGGAGTCAGAGCTGGATGTGGCAGAGTTAAAGATGTTAAGATTTGCACTGGGTGTGACCAGGATGTACAGGATTAGGAATCAGTATATTAGAGGGTCAGCTCAGGTTGGACAGTTTGGAGACAAAGCAAGGAGGCGAGATTGCGTTGGTTTGGACATGTGCTGAGGAGGGATGCTGGGTATATTGGGAAAAGGATGCTAAGGATGGAGCTGCCAGGTAAGAGGAAAAGAGGAAGGCCTAAGATGAGGTTTATGGATGTGAGGAGAGAGGACATGCAGGCGGTTCATGTGAAAGAGCATGATGCAGAGGACAGGAAGAAATGGAAACAGATGATCCGCTGTGGCAACCCCTAACGGGAACAGCCGAAAGATGATGAATTATAGTGAGCATGCCGTCTCAGTGCAATTACAAATGGAGTCTTGGCCTTAGGTGCTCATTCAAAGTAACTCTGTGGCATGAGTACAAGCTACTGGGCAGCTTTTTAATCTTTCTCCTTAGAATTAGGATAGCTGAGGTAGTGGGACAGTACTTTATCATACTGCATGTCTTTGGGCAGTTCTGACCCAGATTGCTGAGTCACACTGTATCTCCCTTTGCATCATTATTCACACACTTTATAGGGCTGGTTCCAGCACAGTGAGTATGGCATCATGTTGGCCTTTCAAGTTGTGGTTTTATGATATTTTATCTTGATGTACCTCTGCTTTCCTAGGGGGAGCATGTTTAAACTCTATGAGCATGCATGTTGATTCTAACTCATGCAGTGCAAGGATTCCACTTTCTCCTATTGTGCAACTTGAAGACTCACTTTCCTTTTCCAATAGTGAGCAAGCCACCCCCTCAACACATTATTAATTACCAAGGAAAAAGCACTTCTTTAGCTGTACTTAGTTTGTAAAACAAAAAGGCCACCTCAAAACCACACTCTATCTATATATCTATATAGTAATAACTCAGTTTATTATGGGCTTAGTTTGTCTGTGTGTAGGTTAGATGCACTACCTAGTGAAGGTATATTTTGATGACTATAGTTTACTATGTTTTATTTCTCTTTGCTTGCAATAATGTGACTATGGTGGTAGTCTTAACTTTTGACAAGCTTCCTGCATGTGCTGTATTCTCCCCTTGTTAAATAGAAAATTTCAGATGACCACAACCCTTAGCGCTACAAATTTTTCTTCTGTTCCTATAGCACCTGATCAACTTCTTTCTACAAGTACTTTTATTAGGGCCTGTGACCTACTATCTCTGTTTCGTTCAGCGTCCGTATCCTTCAGAATGTACTGAGATTATTACTGCAGGAAGCAAGCAACTAAGTAGTCAATTCAATATGAGACCATCACCTACGCACCAGCAAATTTTCCATTACCTATGAATCCATTTATTTTTTCTCTACCCCAGCAGCAAATGCCCCTAGATAGCTGTAGCCACTTGACATTTACATTTTTCCTCCTATATGCTTTATCACTTTTAAAGCAATCAGAGATCAGCTGAGCATCGGAAGTAGCCTGTTAAATATCTTCTCCTTGCCTTGGTCAGATCAGCATGGTCCAGGGATCAGAGTACAAGTGTCAGAGACCGGCACCTCAACTTGGAATTAAGGACATGACATGATGACAAGAGCAAGTCAGATCAGCCTCCTAGTCAGATTTCACTCCTGTCTATGTAATTTTCTCATTTCTTATGCTCCTACAGGGTAGCATAGAGAATATACATATCTGACCTCAACCATTTCCTTTAGCACTTTAATACCTTAACAAGGAGGGATAATACTCCTTTAGTCGGTCTTCCAAAATGGATTTATGCACACTACTGAGTTTGTACTGCACCACCCATACCCTCCATGCCACCTGTTTCTGTTAATGTTCACACCCAGGTCACTTGTTGCACAAATAAACAAAATATTTTCTGCTTTACAACATCTTAAAAATATCTGTAAATGTACAAATAAAATATTTTCTGCTTTTCTATCTACAAATAGATGAGCAGACAGTGTGTAAGTGTGTGTGTGTGTGTGTGTGTGTGTGTGTGTGTGTGTGTGTGTGTGTGTGTGTGTGTGTGTGCGTGTATGGTTACTGTACAAAATGCAGGCACTCAGAAGGGCACTATCAGAACGTTAACAGTTCAAAATGTTGAAATTTCACAATGTAGACAGAGGTAAGTGGGTTAGTGTTAGGGATAGGAATGTGTTTTTGAGAGTTTTAGTGGGTCAGGATTAGTGTAATGACTAGTAAGGGGGATAGTTTTAGTATTGTGCATACTTATGCATGTTCCTGTGTCAGACCCTGTCTTGTATAGTGGTACTTTTATGGAAAGGGCTTTTCTAAAGAAAGGTGCAGAGTTAGGGTTAGCATTAGGGGTAGCGTGCATTAGTAAGGAGGACAGGGGGCATTTTCATCACAGACATATCCTATACCTATAAATTATAGGCATTTTACTGACTGTGCATACCTTAGATGTTTGACTGTGTTAAAAATAGCCACAGCAAAGTATTCCAGCTGGCTCTAAACATATGCCGACTATGTCTGCAAAGCCATGCTAATGGCTGCTTAACCTGAGAAAATGAGAACAGTATTGATTATTTTCATCCACAGACAGCACCTGTACCCAGCAATGAAAGCCAAATTTATTGACTAGGCCTATCTCTGAAATCAGAACATAATAATAATAATAATAATAATGACGATTGGTCATAGTAATTTATTTTTACTTCCCTACACACACACACACACACACACACACACACACACACACACACACACACACACACACACACACACACACACACACACACACACACACACACATCAGTCACTTCAAAACCACAAGCCTTTTAAGAACCAGACCAAAATATAAAGCAAAAAATCAGGGAAATTCTGAGAGCATCTATGACCCTCGCCACACACACACACGCACACATGCCCATGCAAACACACAAATGTGGACATCAGCTACAACAGTGTATGACTGTGGCTATACACATCAAATCTTTGAAATGAATTCAATAAATAAATACATAAATAACTGAAATGCAAATTTATCCTCCAATTCACTACTGTCAGAATGCAGCTTGCAACCCAGTGCAAGCAACACAAACACACACACATGCACACACTCACACACAAATAAACAATCTACTCAAAAGGGAATTACTATGAACCTCAAAACTATAAAAATTGAGACTGTGGACACATATTTCATAGGTTTTGACATAACACAGTCTAGGTTATTACATGATAGTCTAAGTGAATATCATCCTACTTTTTCATGCAGACAATTCCCAAAGACTACAAACTCGTAATATACAGCTCAGTCAGAAACCTATCAAAATTCAACCAAGACTCCTTCCTTGCATCACATAGGGCCTATAACCGAAGCATCCTAAAACAGCTTCCCCTGGGCAGTGTTGTTCAGAACTTTAACAATACTTTATTAACTTATGCGTGTCTATAGTACAATCTGTTGATGACTTGGAATGGTTACAGTGCCAATCTCAAGAATATGTTATATCTATCACTCCCGTAGCAGTACTGAGTGTGTTATAGCAGTATTGTGTGTGTTATGTCTATCACTCCCGTAGCAGCACTGAGTGTGTTATGTCTATCACTCCCATAGCAGTACTGAGCGTGTTATGTCTATCACTCCTGTAACAGTACTGAGTGTGTTATGTCTATCACTCCTGTAGGAGTACTGAGTGTGTTATATCTATCACTCTCATAGCAGTACTGAGTGTGCTATGTCTATCACGTCTGTAGCAGTACTGAGAGTGTTATGTCTATCACTCCTGTAGGTGTACTGAGTGTGTTATATCTATCACTCCCATAGCAGTACTGAATGTGTTATGTCTATCACTCCCACAGCAGTACTGAGTATGTTATGTCTATCACTCCTGTAGGTGTACTGAGTGTGTTATGTCTATCACTCCCGTAGCAGCACTGAGCGTGTTTTGTCTGTCACTCCCATAGCAGTATTGAGTCTGCTATGTCTATCAATCCTGTAGCAGTACTGAGTGTGTTATAGCAGTACTGAGTGTGTTATGTCTATCACTCCTGTAGCAGTACTGAATATGTTATGTCTATCACTCCTGTAGGAGTACTGAGTGTGTTATGTCTATCACTCCCATAGCAGCATTGAGCGTGTTATGTCTGTCACTCCCATAGCAGTATTGCGTCTGCTATGTCTATCACTCCTGTAGCAGTACTGAGTGTGTTATAGCAGTACTGAGTGTGTTATGTCTATCAGTCCCATAGCAGTACTGAAGTCTGTTATGTCTATCAATCCAGTAGCAGTACTGAGTGTGTTATGTCCTGCATTCCTGTAGAAGTACTGAGTGTATGTCTATCACTCCCGTAGCAGTACTGAGTGTGTTATAGCAGTACTGTGTGTCTTATATCTATCATTCCTGTAACAGTACTGAGTGTGTTATAACAGTACTGAGTGTATGTTTATCACTCCCGTAGCAGTACTAAATGTGTTATGTCTCTTACTCCTGTAGCAGTACTGAGTTTGTTTTGTCTATGACTCCCGTCACAGTACTGAGTGTGTTATGTCTATCACTCCCATAACAGTACTGAGTTTTCCTCACTATATCGGTCAAAAGCTTCTTTTCTGAAACTTTTAGTGGTGTAGTAACATGGGCATGGAATAATAAAATTGTGTATTTCTATTAAAACGTCTTAAAACAATAGTGTTATTGTTTTTATATTAAACACAAAAACATGTTTGCCTTCCTTGCCATAACAAGAATACACAGTGTAGCTATGAGTTATGCATCATAGGGCATCTGCTGAAGATTACGAAAAGTGACAGCATTTTAATAAATTTATCATACACTGTATGGGATTCTTTCAGTGTTAAAACAAAAACAAAAAAAAACTTTGTTTTCATACCTTCCTTATGAGCGATTGTACACTGCTTTGTAAATTCTTTGCAGCCATGCAGGGCTGGCCTTACCCATCCAAAAACTAGGTGAACACTTAGTTCACTGTGCTTGATGTTCTTGCAGGGTTACTCTTTCCCCATTTATTTATTTTTAAAGCGTATTTTTGCTCTAAAAATAAATAACTAAAGCTCTCCAAAAGAAAAAAGAAAATATGCCCACCGCATATTCTGTGTTCCAGGGGGTGGTCCTACACTTGTCTCCCCGTAACTCACTAAACATTGCAAGGTCAAGAGAGCTGAAAGGTGGCAGCATTCAAATGCAGGTGCCAAGGTGCACCTGAAGGAAGTGTTTCTATATTTGAAATAAAATAATGCACATTCTGTAGACAGCGTTTGAGGAATGTCACGAGGAGTTAGTAAAACTATTTTAAAATATCGTTGGCAGTGAACAACCAGATACTTTTTGACAATATTTCTGGCTTTCTGTGGATAGTTGAGATGAGATGAGTTGCATGGTGATGAAATAGGTGTTATTTTTATTTTTACAATATTGCTGGCAGTGATCAACCAGGTGTTTTTGATAATATTTATGGCTTTGTCATTTTTATGGACAGTTGAGTTGGAACAAGTGTTATTATTTTTTCCAGGGATACTGGCCGTGATCAACCAGATATTCTGGGCAATATTTCTTTGGCATTGCCATTTATGTGGAGCAAGTTGGATTAAAATAATTGAATGTGTGGTAATTTGTTTGTGTGACTGTAAAGGAGAAATAATATTACATTATACATAATAACTATAACTGCTGGGTAGGGGGGTTGTGCTTGGCTGAATAAAATTAACTGACTCTCTTGTCATCTGCTCAGTTTAAAACAGTCACTGTCTGGCTTTGCAGGACTAGTGTGCATTTGTGAGAAGTAAGATGGACTACTTAACTCGACACCTCATTTGCAGTGACAGACTAGGCATAATTGCTGTTACTGTATTCTTTGAAGGAAAATGACTAGCTGCCTTCTGCTGTTTGCTTATTATTTTGGCTTTGTAGGAGTAATGTATTATGTGAGGCAATGTGCAACATTTTAATGTGTGGCAACTGACTGGGGCAAAGGTAACATACATTGCTGGTCATCCTCTTTTATCATAACCAGATGTGTGGTATGTACATAGAAGTGGCTGCCACTGTTTGGTGGGGGTGGTCTGGATGAAAGTAACTGACCCAGTTGTCTCTTGCTCAGTTTAACAGTCATCTCTCAAAACAAAAAAGAAAAAAAAAAGGATAAATCCATCATAGAATATCCATACCTTCAGAAAGTCTGACGACTGGTGATGTCCCACACACGAAGGCTGTGTAAGTGCATATTAACATGGGCTGTCTCTGCCCCAAAGCCCAGCTAGTATAAATGCATGGATAGAAGGTCACTGTATTTGTGTGTGGGGTTAGGGATAATATCATTATTTTTTAACATTCATTCCAAACCTCAGAAGTTACTACATCTTCTGTTGGGCTGGAAACAATGTGGTCATTATTTCTTTAACTTTCCTCACAAACTTCAGAGAGGTGCACTGAGATCACTATAGGTATATACAAAGTAGGTGCATTGTACAGTCTAGAAGTAACAAGTTGCAAATATTACTATAATCATTACTTATTTTGAATTTTATTAAATTTTCCTCACAATCACACATCTGATGCATATACAGGTGGCTATTTTTTGGAGGAGAGTAAATAAACAGGCGTTTATGTATGTCTGACAGCAAATATGTTATGTTCTTTTTTTCAGGTTTCTCTCAGTCTGACATCATAAGGGTCCGGAAAATTTTCCTGATATTATTTATGTATCTTCACAGGAATTTGTATTCTCACTTTATTGTAAACTGGTGTTTGGACAGCTTTAAGCATTAAAGGTTTGATACAACATATGTCTTCCTTTGACTAAAAGCAAGATTTAATTTCTGGTGTTTACTTTAGGACACACCAGTATGAGCTGGAGCAAGCACCACCCCCTGTGTGATGTGGATTGAGACAGGGGTTCAAGGATTCAGAATGATTACTGTCCACTTAAAGGGCAGTTTAGTCAAATGAGTTATTATTTTTATTTATTTATTTATTTATTGTGCCTTAGAAGATGAGAGATTAAAAGTACAGTGTAAAGTACATCAAGGGGCTTCAAACCCCACCCTCTGCACAGCAGGACCACAATTCACTTTGGTGTAGAGGGTGGCAGCCCCCTTGGATGATGTGGGTAGTTGTTTCAGTGACTGTTTATTTTAGGACACTTTAATATAACAAGAATTAGATTGACAAATAATCCCAACTACACATAATTGAGAGTCTATTGGGATGTCAGTCAACTCAGCACCTCCCACACCTGTGCAAACTACAACTGTGTGTCCGAATGTAAACAATCACCAAATTTCTTTTCCATACACATCATTTTTGTTCAGGACATCATTGGATCAAAGGTATGGAAAAAGGCTGTAAAATTCACTGGAAAAATCTGTTACAGAATGGCTAGCAAACCGTAGACCCCTTTAGTTAATGCAGGGTATACTTGGTCAGTTAATGTGTGTTGAAAGGATGCAGGAAAAGGCAAAGTTGAAGAGCGAGACTAAATTTCTTTCCTGAATCATAGTTTTCAATCAAGCAATCATTGGACAAAGGTTGTTTAAAAAGAAACTAAAATGTATCTCAGAGCCTTTAGCCCGTCAGCTTAATACAATTATTTCCACTGCAGTTATTACACTATAGAATTTCGCTGAAAGGATACAGGAAAAAAATAAGTTGAAGAATAAGACTAATTTTCTTTCTTTGATTATATTTTTTGTTCAGGCAATCACTTGACAAAAAAGATTGTTTAAAAAACAAAAATGTACCCAGAGTGTTGCATGTCTCATGTATCAAATAAGACACCGAGGCTGGATATGTATTCAAGTTGTTTGTTACACATAAACACATCAGGAGCTGTAACTGGAACATATACTTTGAACTTCATCAGCTAACCGACTGACTCATGACTTCAACACACTCACATGTGCATCCCCATTCAAGCTTGCACTCACTCTGAATGACTATACAAAATGTCACTGATCTTGCACATGCCCAGTAACTTATATGCATGTGCTATCTAACTATTGTGGCTGACAAGGTATAATACTCACATTGATCTACACAGAGCATCTAAAAAATAAACATGCCTTAACACATTTCATCCAATGGATCTCTGGAAGTTTGCAATGTAACTTCCAAAGGGCGTAGCCTGAGCTTTTTTATCAAATTATGTGCTCACGTTTCAAACAAATGCTCATATTTCTGGAACCACAGAGGTTACTAAAGAAGTGTAAATGTCAAACTCTTCAGCACTCACTATTTCAATGGTGGTAGTATTCTTTATGTTTTAGGTTTTAAACTAGATTTTATAAGTCATAATAAACATAGTAGCTATTACATTTGTAACATTTTATAAACAACTTACAATATCTCAGCAATCAAGTTGCACACACATACTATTGCTATCATTTGGTTGTAGAGATGTTTAGAAAAGCATGTAATTTATGACAATATAAATATTACATAAACAATAATTAATATCTTTTTACCTGCACTAGAAAAAAGTCTACCACTGTGTAAGCTTTAAGATGAAGTATTTTAATACTTTGTATGTAGCACAGTTTTAAAATTATTAATGCATATATGAACAAGTTATATTTGACGCCTAAAGGTGTCAATAGGATGTAACTGCAGAAGCACCTACAGACATCACCCGGTTGTAATGTGTTAATGAAATTGCTGTCTACACAGTTATCAGTGTGCAGTCATGCTGAAATTGCACATGCTGAATGAATGAGTAAATGAATGTCTTTAGGAAAATCTGAGGAGTAAGAAAAATGGAGAAAAAATAATCTGAATAGTGTGCGTAGGTCAGAAACAGGATGGGCAGTGTGTGGAGAGAGGCATGGAGTCTTCTAGCCTAGAATGCCAGTTTATATAAGGCCAACCAGCAGCCATCATAGGTGCCGGAAGCTGTTGAAGACTAGGGGGGGTGGAGGGTGAGAGGGGCACTTAGTGATCTAAAAAGGGCAATTTTTTTATAACTATTTGCTACCACAACATGGGTTCACTTGGAGGACATTTTAAGCTTAGCCAATTCCCTTTTGCTGCTTGAATTAACATTTTCTGATTGGTCTTACCTATCCCATGGCTGTTAATTGTATATTAGCCCTAGTGAGAATAACTGTGATCATACCATAGATAATTTGAGGGGACCACTCTATCCATTAGTGGCATGAGGGTCAATACTGGAGTACATTGTCTATTACCCATCCTTAGTTGCATTTGAATATGGACAGATGAGCTTTGTTTTATATTTATGGATAGTCTGTTCTGGAACAGTGGTAGCCTCTATGATATATATCCATCACTCCACAACATTCAGTTTAGATTACTAGACTGAGCATTTCTGATGCCATTTGACTTGCTGATGTTCAGTAGGTCCATCTGTATTAGTTCAGAGCATGCCTTGTATACCAGACATTTCACCTCTAAGCACTCTGTAGGATACTGAGTATAGTAATAAATCTTTGAGGTGGTCCATGCAAGACCTATTGTTTAGGACTTGTATCCTTTTAGTAAGGCATCTGTGAAGGTATTCCAATTGTTTCATGGAGCTGAACATATACATGCCAAAGTGGGCATTATACAAAATGATTGACCTAATGAGAGCTTTGTAAAGGAGGACAACAACATCTCTAGATCTAGTCACAATTTGTTTATAAGCTGTGCAATATAGAAAGATTTTCTTATAACTCTGGGCACATGTTGGTCAAAAGTTAGGTCACTATGCACACAAGTTCCCAAATGCCAAACAATTGAGTCAGTTCTCAGAGGGCATTGTCATGATTTTGACTCCAGTTATTATTTGGGACAAACCTTCCTGTATGATGGTTAAGTCATTTGGGGATTCAGTAACTGCTCCAAGCTTGCAGTCATCTCAAACTTAGCCAGCCAAAGCCCTTTGGTATTTCCTTTTACTTTTGAGATGTATATGCCAAACAAAAAAGGTCTCCGCACCTAACCCTGGGAGACTCCATTGGTGACTGGTCTCTTCCCCTATTTTGATGTCCTGCTTCCTGTGAGCAAGTTGGCAATCCAGCTAGTGATACAAGTGTTTGTTCCTACATTATTCATCTTTTGTACTACACCTGAGTAGGGGATTATGTCAAAAGGCTTGGCCAGGTCAAGGTTATGTGGTGTGAACTGTTTTACTTTCATCCATTGCTTTGGTAACAAGAATAAAGCTTAAAATTAGCTCATGATTTTGAGCCGTTCACACTTTCCTCTGGGCTGTTTTCAAACACATTTTTAGGGCCGTGCATACATGTATGCATTCTTTGATTCATCTTCCTGATAGTATTAAATTATATTCCTTGTATAATACAGCACCAGTTGTTAGAATGTGTTTTAAATTTGTAGTTTTGAACAGTCTTCTAGTAAGCAGTGAAACAAAGTGTATGAACCAATAATGACAAAACTACCCATTTCAGAAAATTTCAACCATAAAATGCCACTTAAACTTCTGTCATTACAATCCACCAATATCAGTAAATATACAAAATCTTTGCAGAAGTAAGTCATCTAAATGATTCCACATTTAACTGATTTCTAACTAATGAACAGGTTGCTGCTAGCAAACAACTTTATATGTCATTGTTTCATCTACAAATAAAGTGACTGTTGCTCTTGAAGAATAAATTGCCTGTGTTACATTAACAAATGATAAGCTAGTAATATTGCAATAGGGAATGAATGACAAACTGATAACAGGTTCATAGTTACTAGGTAACTCCTCCAAAGGAGGGCATTCACAGGACTGCAGCATCCACTGCCTTTAAAGTACAACACAGTACAGTATCAGCGATCCATCTGCATACTGTGGGAGTGGAACAAACAGCCTTCTGCATCAAAAGTAAGGCTACTAACAATGCAAACAGACTTGAAATAAGCAGCACTAAACTTCTCTTTCCCTGAAGCTCTATGATCCTTGAAAAGTTTTTTATCTAACATGGACCAACGCCAATTTTTAGCAGAGGCCCAGGGAGAAATGTTCCATATACATGTCTTTGTAACATGGGAGGAAATCAGAGCACTAGAAACCCACACAAACAGACTCTGTACAGAAGGCACCCCAACCAAGAATCAAACCAGAAAACATCTTGCTGTGAAGCAATAACACTACCACTGCACCATCCACTTGACATGACTAAACCTCTCAATTTCACAGCATTAGAAATCTGGAAAAATCCAAAATGTATTTTGGGGGGAAGGACATATTTTAAATATTGCTTGTATAATCTTAGAAAGTTGCTGAAATAGTGTTTTGTGTTACCATGGGTTTCCAAAAAAGATAGGAAGACTGAAACTTAAAGTGCTATCATTATTTAGTGAATTCCTTTATCACTGATTTGCCACAAAGCCACAAATTTTAAGAGGAACAGACCAAAGTATGAGCCAAATATTCTGTAAAAATCTAGACAATTGAGAGCTATGGACTCAACTCCCTAAATCACAAGTGATGATGTGGGTAGAGAATGCTGGCTGTAACACACACACACACACACACACACACACACACACACACACACACACACACACACACACACACACACACACACACACACACACACACACATACACACACACACACACACTTTTCAGTAAATGCAAACGGAGCACCAGCAGCTTCAGTAAATGCAATAAACAGAGCCTTAAGCTTATCTGTGGGTGTTGCCTCAGCGTCAGTAAATAAAGTAAACAGAGTGTGGAGTCTGGCAGCAATCAGGCACACTTTTGTGTTTAAATTCAACACGTGTGCGTCCCCTGTGTTATTACAGGTCTTGCAGCTGTAAAAGTGGGAGGTTGTTCCCCCCATTGCCCTATGGTTCCAGCGCCTATGATGGGGGTGGGTAGAAGCAGATATAAAAATATGTTGGTGGGATAAAATGTGAAAGAGTAAGGTACAGTGGGTTTTAGTGAAGAGAGCTCTTAGAGAAAAAAAGTGACAAATGGTGTCCCACAAGGATCATTCCTGTGCCTAGCCTTATTTTATTTATTTATTTCACTTATTTTATATTTCTTGACTGGGATAGTCCGACTGGATACATGTCCATTTTCAGTGGAGGCCCGGGGACAAAAGCTCCAAAGGCGGTTACATATGCAATCATCACAATGTACAGATAGAACAAGAGTCATAACAACATAGTACAAACAAAACACACTTTACAGACACAGTTAAATTTATACAGTCTCACAAACCTCTAATCTGGCTTAACAAATAAAAACACAGTTGAGTTCCATTTACAAACATAGTATTAGTACACTAGTATGAATAATGATTTAGTCAGGGTTGGAGCAGGGACATATCCATTGAGACCTGAAATACTCATTGAGAACTTTTTTGAATTGAGATAGGGTGGTATCTAGGGTAATGTTAGCAGGAAGTGAGTTCCAAGTTTTGCCAGCAGAGTTGGCAAACAGGGAGTCTCCGACTGAGTTGTTGGATTTGATGGTTTGCACTACCAGTCTATTAGATGAGCGGAGTGATCTGGGGTTGGAGTGGGGATAGAGGATGTTTTTCAGTGCAGGTGTATTTTCTGGTTGGTTAAGTGCTTTGTGAGCCACAATAAGTTGATTATACTGAATCTGCCTGGGTAGCTTTAGCCATCCTTGATTATTTAGGTTTATACAATGATGCGTTCTATAAGGCAGACCACTGTCAAATCTAACTATGTTATTATAGCAGCTTGAGAGTTTTTTAAGATCAGTTTTATTTAGGTTGGCAAGTAAAGGGGAAGCATAGAAGAGGGTAGAGAGTAGATGGGAGTGGGCAATGGCAATCCTAACAGGTGGGGTTAGGGATGGCTTTATTCTACATAGTGAGCCCAGTTTTCTATTAATGGTTTTGATAATTTTGTTAATGCGCACATCAAACTTAAGATTGTTATCTACAATATCTCCTAGGAGTTTTGTATGGGCATCTGGGGAGGTTATGGTACCATTATTAGACTTAATGGAGAGAGATAGTGCCGAGGATCTTTGGGTGGGGGAGAAAACTAGGAGCTTTGTTTTGTTAGGATTTAGAATCAGACAGCGAGCAGCAAGCCAATTCTCAACTAGGTTAAAAGTACTCTGAGTAATTGTTAGCAGCTCTGTTTGTGAGGTGGCAGTGCAGATCAACGTTGAGTCATCTGCGTATTGAATGCAGTTAGCTTTAGGGATGACAGTGTGGAGGTCATTAATAAAAATGAAAAACCGAAGTGGTTCCAAAATAGACCCCTGGGGGACACCTAGGGTGTTGGGTAGGAGGTTTGATAGTTTGTTCTGCCATAAGACAGCTTGCTGTCTTTGTTGCAGAAAGCACTGAAACCATTGGAGATAGTGATTGCCTAGAGACATTGTTGCCAGGGTGTTGATGAGAAGATGGTGGTTAACCATATCCAAGGCCTTGGACAGGTCCACAAAGAGGGCTGAAGATAACTTGTTGTTCCTGTTATAGTTTATTGCATTAGAGAAGGTGAGGAGGGCTGTGGTAGTACTATGATGTGGCCTGAAGCCATGCTGAGAGTTAGCCAGTAGGTTGTTTTGGGTTAGAAAGTACAGAAGTTGTTCATGGAAGCATTTTTCCATAATTTTTGCCAGAGGTGTCAAGATGGCTATGGGTCTATAATTAGATAATTCAGTAGAGTTACGGAGGGGTATGACATGAGATACTTTCCAGATAGAGGGGACTGAAGCTTCTGATATGAACCGGTTAATTAGAATGGAAATGGGGTACACTATGGTATCTGCAGCTTTTTGCAAATATTCAGTGGTGAGAAGGTCAGCAGCTAGGGTAGTAGGTTTTAATTTTTTGAGTAGTGATCGAATGAAAGGTGTATAGACTGGTTGGAAGCTAAAGGAGGGCTGGGTGCTGGGAATGTTATCCAGTGGGTTAGAGGAGTTAAGGGGTAATTGGCTAGCAAGGGCTTGGATAGTTTTAGTAAAGAAACTATTAAAGGTGTTAGCAACATCCATTGGTAGTTTATCAGTAGAGGCTGATGGAGGTGGAGTGGTGGTTTGATCTGGGTGCAGTAATTTATTTATCACTGCCCAGAATTTTTGAGGGTTATTTTGGTTTCATTGTTGGAGACAGAAGTAGTAGATTTTTTATATCTAACAGAATGGATTGTTTTGCCTCATTTTTAGTTGTCGAAATTTGGTTTGATCTAGAGGGTCTTTTGTAGCATGCCATATTGCCCATGCCTTGTTTCTGACTACGATTTTTGATTTGGTTTCTTTTGAGAGCCACGGGGCAGTGTTTGTTTTTACCCTACTGGAACAAGCGGGAGCATGAGAATCGAGGATGGTAAAGAATTTTTTGTTAAAGTAGGCGACAGCTTCGTCTAGGGGCAAGTGTTTTAGGGCAGACCAGTTGCATGTCTTAAGTTCATCCTGAAACTTACTAGGATTGAAGCTTTTACTATTTCTTATTGTTCTATACATGGGCTGATGGGAGTTATAAGATTTGTGCTTGCAGATAAAGGTGAGAAAGTGATCACTGAGGTCATCGAGGATGGCCCCCGATGTATACATTTGGGGGTGGCTATTGATTAGTATCCAGTCCAGTATACTATCTTTTTGGTTACGTTTACTTATCCTGGTAGGGGTGGCTATGACCTGTGTGAATCCATGCAGGTTTACATGGGTGGTAGGAGATTAAGAGGAACAAGTGTTCCAGTCAATGTTAAGATCTCCAAGTACAATGGTTTCTTGTGGATAGTTACTAGCTAACCAGTGGAGGATGTCTTCTAGGGAATTGGTATTATTCCCTGGTGGAATATATACACAGACTATATTTATCCTTTTGTTTTTGTTAATTTGGAACTTGGTAGCAATTATTTCTGCTTTATTGACCTGGGGTGGTTGAGTGGGGTCTGAGGTAACATTTAGTGTAGATTTGAAGAGTACAGCTACACCCTCCCTTCCTAGAAGAGAGATCGAGTCTAAGTATATTATACCCAGGTGGTAAAATGTCATTATTTGAGGTTGATGGTTTTAACCAGGTTTCAGTTAGGCATAGAATATCAAGGGAATGGACTTGTTGGAGGGCATATAAATTATGTACTTTGTTATTTATGCTATGAATATTTAGTTGGCAGACCAGGAGGGAGTTGGTGGACTTATTAATTGATAGTGATTTAACTGGGTTAGTTGCATATGAGGTTTCCCCATCTAGGGTGGAAAGGCCAGGGTTTGGGTGAATATCTCCATCCATTGCAAGGTTATAGCATATATTTTCTACAAGCTTCAGGATTTTGTTTATAAGTCTTTGATAGTGTTTAGATTTTGAGCTGATGTGTCTGGGTTTAATAGGCTGATGGTGTGTTGTGGTTAAGGAGTTTGTTATAGGAGTAACTAGTGGGTAACCTATCATATTCGATACAGCTGGGCTAGTTTGACATTTTGGGTAGTGAAATCCTTGGTAAGACTGATTTTCGTAAGTGGAGAGGAAATATGGAATTAACATGAGGGATAGCAGAGAGAGTAGTGACATTGCATTGGATGGTGACATCGTTGGAAGCTAGATTAGTGTTGTAGGTTTAGGGCCCTCAGGATATTATGGTTGGATATTAACTACTGGGGGTGAGGGGTGGGGGCTGGAATAGTGTAAGCAGTACAGTACTGATTGGTTCAGATAGGAGAAAATGGAGGGGTGAATGAGAGATGGGTTAAACTGAGTAGAGGATTCTTGATTGGTTCAGCTAGAGGGGTGTAGTATAGTGGCTATAAAGCTAACCACAGTGGGAGCGGGTGAGAATTGGGGGCGGGGAGGGGTGCGGAGAGAGCCCAAGTGTAGGAGGGCAAGTGGAGGAGGGCTTAACCACACACAAGGATCTTGAAACTTGCAATTAAAGGTAAGTATGCTTAGGTTTCACAAAGTAGGCTTTGAATGCTTAAATTTACTGTTTAAATTGTAAGTCAGGGGTATGTATAATTTTCCTTTTTAAACTTACAATTTTTTGATTAATTTTGGGGGAAATTCTGTATTTTGCTTCCAATTTAGATATAATATATGGGGAATATATATGTTAGGCATCTAGCATTCCTACTGTGTAGTTTTTGGGGCTGGTACTGTAATTGGGGCTAGGTAAAATGCTATAGACCCAGGTCAGCAACTTATTTATTCTATTAATCTCGGACCTCACTCAAGACATAAATGCTTTACGCAGTCTTTTTGCAATTGATGCTCAGGGTGGGAGAGTAGTATGCAATGCTAGTGCAAGACTGTTGAGAGACTTGGGGAGCTAGGATCATAGTCCAAAAGGTGGCAACTTTAGTTTAACCTTTCTAAAATGCGCCCCAGGAAAAATTATCCAAAGGTACAATATACAGATGGGAGGGGGATCACAGTCATAAACCTGGATCAAGTAGAAGGCTATGGCATTATTATGACACAGAGGATGAGACAGTGGGTTCAGTTTAAGAAAACAACAACAAAACATTATAAATGTTACAGTCTATAACCACAGGAGTAACATCCTGATGCTAAAGCTTTGCCTTCACTAATCTCTATGTCTCCTACTTCCTACAAGTGCATATAGTAAATATCTCCAAAATAGTTTCATGTTCTGTCTGTATAGTTTGTGCTGTAGTTGTCAATCTGTCTTGTATACTAGCAGCCTTCTGCATTGCTCATAGGTGTGCTTCTAATATATACATACTATCCTGCAATAAGCTGGCACCCTGTACAACATCAGTTCCCTGCTATATTCCACAGAGTGCCATGTCAAGATAGACTGCAGTTTTCCCATTACCCTGAATTGGATAAAGCAGACAGAAAGTAGCCATCAGCATATCTATTTATGTATCTATCCATCTATCTATTTATGACTATATAGTTGTTTTTCAACAATGACTTCATTTAGCACACGATATGTCAACCAACTTAACTGACTGCTTCTTTACATTGTGGCACAAACCATACAACTGCAATAATTGCAAATGTAAACTGCACAATTTATATTTGTGATCAAGCAAAACTCATTACTCTCTTACATATCCTACATATACACAGTAAAACAAAGAAGATAGTCAGACACCCTTCATAAGGGATGCCAGCAACAACCTGCTCACCAGTCCACAGGACATCAAAGGCCAATGGAAGGAGTACTTCTAATAGCTTCTGAATGAAGAAAACCCCACAGAAGCTGTACTGCCCCAGACACAGCCTACATTGAGAGAAGAAGAGAAGCCCACCGTAAAGAAGTAAGAACAGCACTAAGGAAAATGAAATCAAGGAAAGCAGCAGGCTCAGATGAGGTCTCAGCAGATATGATAAAGATTCTGGGTGAGATAGGGGAGAAATGGCTCCTGATGGTACTCATAACAGTGTGGAGAGAAAGGCGTATCCCAGATGACAAGAGAATAAACATACTCATGCCAATGTGTAAAAGAACAAAAGGGACATCCACAACTGTGGGCAGTACAGAGGCATCAGACTCCTGTCACATTGCATGAAAGTTCTGGAGATGATGACTGATAAAAGGATACACAGACTAGTAGAATATAAATTGAGATATGAGCAATTCGGATTCAGATCTGGATGCAGCACAACTGATCCAATGTTAGCAATGAGACAGATAGTTGAGAAGAAGCTAGAGACGAGGAAATATTCCAACAGGGAATTCCTAGACTTAGAGAAAGCATATGACAAGGTCCCAAGAAAGCTGACTTGGGCAGTACTGTGGTGGTTCAAAGTCCTAGAAACATTGGTAGAATTAGTGCAGGCTATGCACAAGGATCCAATGACTCAAGTGCAAACAGTGTTCAGTCTCATAGAAGCATTCCCAGTGGGAGTGGGTGTGTACCAGTGTTCAGGTCTGAGAGCACTGCTCTTCATACTGGTAATGGACTATATTAGCAAACAGGTCAGAAGAAACAGATCAACAAAGTTGCTGTATGCAGACAATGTAGCATTACAGGCAGACTCTGAGCAAAAACTTCAACAAAGTATAGGAGAATGGAATGCAAAACTGGAGGCGCATGGGATGAAACTAAGCACAGATAAGACAGTGGTAATGGCAGCAAACTGGGGAAATTATTAGAAGCTGGGAACTGAGATAGAAGGGAAGAGAGTGAAACAGTATCTAGGAGGGGTGTTTGAGGAGAGGAGAAGTCTGAATGAAGAGGTCAAAGCCATAATCAGAAGGGCTGCACCCAAATGGCAAAGAGTCTCAGGTGTAGTGGCAGTAGCAGTAGTGGACAAGACAGTAGTGTGACCACTACTACTGTATGGTAGAGAAACCTGGGCAGTAAAGGCAGAGAAAATGAGGAAGCTAGAGGTGATGGAAATGAAGTGCCTGAGAAGGGTGGTAGGATGCACACTGTGAGACAGATGAAGAAAACAGGGCATTCACCAATTGCAGAAATGGTTAAAGAGAATAGATTATAGTGATTCAGACACGTGTGCAGAAAAGCAGAAGACAATCTGGTGAAGAAGAAATATTTGGGACAGACAGGAAGAAAGTAAGAGGAAACAAGGATGTCCAGCAAAGAGGTGGATGGATGTGTGAAAGAAGATCTGAGACAGTCAGGCATGAGTGTTGAAGAAGGCAAGATTGTGGTATGGAATCAAGAGAGATGGCAACAGTTAACACAACACCCCAACCCCAAGTAGAAAATGGGAAAAAGG
This sequence comes from Protopterus annectens, assembly GCF_019279795.1. Taxonomy (NCBI): domain Eukaryota; kingdom Metazoa; phylum Chordata; order Ceratodontiformes; family Protopteridae; genus Protopterus; species Protopterus annectens. Next base: position 1,259,814,286 of record NC_056729.1, read on the forward strand.
GGACTGATGATAATGATGATGATGAAGATGATCCTTCCGAAAATGCATGCTGTTGCAAAACCTTTTATTCTCAAAATGCTTAAGGTTGGGGTATGTGTATATGTGTTTATACATATGGGTGGTTGTTTGTGGATATATGTGCGTGCACACACCTTTGTGTGTATGTGTGTTTGTGTGTGCATATGTGCGCATTCGTGTATAAGAGCATGTGTGGTGTATTTGTGTAAGGGTATGTTTAAGTGGGTGCAGCAACATAGTTAGGGCTGGAAAAAGGGGACAACTGCCCCAGGCATAAAGTTTTGGGTCATGATTGGCCGATCACAATTGCTCTTTAATGCATTTAATGCATACCAGCTTATAAAAGCTGGTACTGCATTTGTGGTCAAACCTGAATGCTGTAGCACTCCATGTGTGGCTAAACTGTACTAACTACCTGCTACAATGTAGCAAACATTTTGTACAGTTTAAAAGAGAAAAGCTTTTTTTAAGTAAAACCTGAGTGCTGTAGATCTCCATGCAGAGTATAAACTGATAAACTGTAGCAACTACTTGTCACATTTTATAGCAAGCAGTTTGCTACAGTTTAAAAGTATAAGAGATTTTTTTATACTAAAATAGATGGTCAGAGATATTATTGCCTAGAAATGTAACAAGTAGTTTGTTCCATTTACAATTATGTGCATTCCATATCCAATCATGCCCTTTGTCTTCAGGCTGGTGGCAGAAAGTACTGCAGCTTATTAAAAACAACAATGAAAATAACAAATACCAGGTCCAAGAAATGAAAACGACCCACAACCAGACAGTAATAAATTTTAATGGTTAAACACTTTCATCAAGCATATACCACAGACTTCTTCAGAACAAGTAAATTACTATACAACACTCATTTAAAAACCCTCCCAAGTAAATCACATGCATCCAGGTACTGTTCCTAATATGTCTCAAAGACTTAATCAACCTTTATCCTTTAATTTAATAGGTGCCAGAGAATAAGGCACTTTACAACAGAATATTGACAATATGGAAAGTAAACTTTTTAAAGTTAGAAAACTACAAATTGAGAATGCCTTTTTTTTTGGAAATTATTAAAGTACAATGTATTACTAAAGGGCTAAAGAATTGGAAGGTTCTCAATGGCATTGAATTAATTTCCCATTGTTATAAATAATTAGTTGAATTTTTTGTCCGTCAAGGCTGTGAGCTTCTTGAGCTGCTTATGAAATTTAACCAGCAGAATATTGATGTGTTGGTGCATGAGATAACTGATTTAGACCAGGTCATTACTATGAATTTGTTATTTGACCAATATTGTAATCGTTACAACAAAGTTTTTTTGAATATGAACAAAATTGCCTCAAGTATTCTTCAACATAAAGGAAAAAAGTTTGAGCATGACCATATTGAATATGCAGACAGTCTCACATATCCTAAGCCTTCTGGATTTAAAAAACACCCTAATTTTGAATGAGAGTCTGAAGTTGAGCATTCTTCTTTTAATCATGATGACAAGGTCTCTGTACCTTGAAACCGGGAACCAGTGAGATGTTCGGAATGTCTGCAAAACTGGATGAATCTGCAGAGTGGCTCACTGGGACCTCCCAGGGAGGAACAGAATATGCAGAAACAATGTCAGAAGACAAAATTCAGCAAACAAATGAGAAGGAATTAAGTTGGTCCATTTTTTCGGCAGACACGGACTGTGAATCTTGTGTTTTGAATGTAATGGAGCACCAGATTGTGTCTAATTACAAAGGTGACTTTAATATTTATAATTTTAGTCAAGAATCCTTTGGTACGGAATATGCTGAATTGTTAAGCATGGGCTTCACTTTCTTTCCTTTGACTTCAATTAATATCGTTACTCTAATTATTGATATTAAATTATTTGTTAGAAAGGTAAATCTGAAAATGTTATATTACAACAGTGATGTTGAGCATCATCTGAATGAGTTGCATACAGCTAGCATTTTCAATCTCCCCTCCCTGTGCCTTTAATTGTTTTTGAACAACTTTGTGAATATGACTTGAAATTGCTACGCTCTATGGTCTGTGAAGCTGGTTCCAATCTTTAACCCATTGAATTCAGACATATAAAAGAGCTTAGTAAAAACAAAAAAGTCAGGATTATGAAATCTGACAAGAGATGGAGGTTGTTATAATGGATAAATCCAAAGTAGATAAAAAAAACACAGGGAGGTCAACTGGACCACACAAGAAACAAAATGAATCCAAGCAGAACAAACCAGCAGTCCAACTGTCTCAGTAAAAATTGTTATTGGGAGGCAAAGCTTTCAAGTTCTCAAACACTCTTCCTCAGTGTAAATCAAACTAACTACATACCAGTTTAAATAGTTAAATAATTTAAAACCAGCTTATCAAATCACAATAACAGATCACATGACCTAAACACTAATTAAAATATAATGTTTAAGAAACACAGGTTTGTTTTTCTTTTAATAACACTATTAATGGAATTAAGATCCAGAGGGTGGTCCGCTCTAACAAAATTAATCCACTTATATTCTTCTATCTCAGTCTTATTAACTATCTCACCTCCTCTTCTATTTAACAATTTTCTAGTGATGTATTGCTTGCAAAATTAGATATTAAATCATCATTTACAGTTATTCCCAATGATTTTGGAATAAAAAGTATTAGGGAATATTTATGTAGTCACGGTGACTTTTCAGGAACTAAAGTAGAACTTGTTTGCTCCAGCCATGGGCACCCCTGTAGCTAATAGCTATGTGAATCTAGTGCTGTCTAGATGGGAAGAAGTTTTTGTCTGTGACCATAATGATACCTTTTATAATAAGAATGTAGTTTTTTATACGCGATTTGTTGATAACATGTTTCTGCTTTGGAAAGGAGATGTCTATAGTTTGCATATGTTTGTTGAAACCTTACATGATTCTACAAACTTTCATTTTAAAGTGAAATATTAGAAAGAATATGTGAATTTTCTAGATATTACTGTGAGTTTGGTCAATAACAAGTTTGAAACAAATATTTTTAAGAAAAATGTGCAAGCAACTAGGTATGTCCATGCAACCAGCATGCAACCCAGACATGTATTTAAAAGTGTAGTAAAGAAGCCAATTCATGAGAGCAAGTAGGCTAAATACTAGTGTAGATGGTTTTGAGAAGGAAGTAAAAAGTATGGCTGATGATTTTGCCTTGAGAAATTATAGTCAGAAATTGGTTGATTATAATAAATCTCTTATTAAATCTGAGAGAAATGATAATGCTAAACCTTATTTGTTAAGGGACCATTATAATTCTGATAACAGACAAAAAACTAGTGAACATAGACATTTAAGTTACACTATGAAGTACAATCGAAGAACATCACAGATTAAATCAATAATAGAAAAGAATTGGTGTGTGTTAAGGTCAGATAATGAACTGAATAAGTTGATCAGTGATACACCTTGTTTTGTATATAATAAAGCAAAGAACCTTAAACAATTTTTATGTTATAAGTAACTTACATTTAATGTTAAAACACTAGACACACACATTAATAAGAAATGGACTGTACCTTGTTTAAATTGTACTTTCTGTAAGTATATCAATCCATCTAATCAGTTTTTATATCCTATTACACAAAAAGTGTTTAATTTTAGAGTTTATGCTACCTGCACTACAAAATATTTAATTTATTTGGCAAATTGTGAAAAATGCTCTTGCTTTTATATTGGTAAGACCAATCAAAGACTTAAAGATAGAATTGCATCACATTTATCAAAGATTCGAAGGAAAGTGGAATCTAATGCTTTATTTAAGCATATTGTTATGAATGGTGATGATCATAGTTTTAGGTTTAGGGTTTTACAAAAGATTCATTTAAATAGAAAAGGTGGTGACATAGTTAATAAGACTGAGACAGAAGAATATAAGTGGATTAATTTTTTTTAGAGCGGACCACCCTCTGGGTCTTAATTCCATTAATAATGTTATGCCTATATTAAAAGAAAAACATACTTATGTTTCTTAAACTTTATAATTTAATTAGTGTTTTGGGTCATGTGATCTGTTATTGTGATCTGATAAGCTGGCTTTAAATTATTTAACTATTTAAACTGGTGTGTAGTTAATTTGATTTACACTGAGGAAGAGTTTTTGAGAACTTAAAGCTTTGTCTCCCAATAAATGTTTTTACTACTATGGTTAGATTGCTAGTTTGTTCTGCTGGGGTTGTTATAATGGATACCCATGACTATTGCAACAGAATGAATATGCATTTATTTGATAGTGAAATTTACGAGTAATTCTCATTAAATTTTGTACATGTTACTTATGCTAAAATTGACTGGGTTGTTAAGGATTTGTTTGACCAAGGGCAAATATATTATGCCACCTGGATGTTTTTGGATACTAAATTTCCTACTGTGCCTTCTATATTTGGTCTCCCTTAAATTCCGAAGGATCTTAGTGACCCCCCCCCCCTCAATGAGGCCCATTGTTAATCAAGACCCACTCTTTGGAAAAGTTTATTGAAGTTAAGCTCAAAAAAAGTCTTGATCAATTTTAACACTAATGTATTGACCCTTGGACTTTCTCCAGAAATTCAGAGTCATTAATTATTCAGAAGACATGATTTTTGTAACAGTGGATGTATTTACTCTTTTTAATGTTACTCCACACGACTTGGGTTTGGAGTGGTTCCATGATTTTCTGGTGGAATTGACTGGTTTTAGTAAGAATTATATCAACATCCTAGATGTCTTAATGGAACTTGTGCTCAAGTACAATTTTGCATATTTTGGAGGTCAATATTTTCTTCAGAAAAAAGGTGTAGCGATGGGCGCAGCCTGTGCCCCCATATTTGTAAATATAATAATGTTACAATTGGAAAAAAGGTTTTTATTTGATATTTTCAGCCCACCATCTTGGGATTTATATGTTAATTTTTTGGACGATGTGTTTATGGTTTGAAAATAAAATGGTGGGGAATACTTATAGTTTTGTTCATACCTGAATACTACTATACCTTTTCTGAGATTTACCTGTTTTTACAATGACATGTCCATTAACTATTTGGATGTCAAGATCACAAATGATGCTATTAATAGGAGGCTGTACTTACAGAAAGCCTACTCACTCTAATAGTTTATTGCATTATTCTAATGTCCACCCTGAACATCACAAAAGGGGAATTGTTAAGGGGCAGTTTGTAAGCCTAACACATATGGTATCTGAGGAGGAGATTTTTAAAGATGAGGCACAGAAGTTAATGGACATATTTTTATCTCATGGGTATCGATTAAGTCTTGTTCAGAATTTATTTAGGGAAGTAGTAAACAAGAGGACGGATGGGTTGTATGCCCCTCATTACGTTCTGAAGGTGGTTTACAGGCAAACCATGATGCCAACCAAAAAACCTTGGCTAAAGATTTTACCTTAGCATTTGTAACTACTTATATATCTAAACACAAAGCTATTTTTTATTCCCTTAGGAAAAAGTAGAGCATTTTTCTTGCTTCAGTAGTATTTGAGGATTGTCCCAATATTGTGTATAGAAAAGGTACAGCATTTAAGGCAATTTTAGAAGGAGGGAATAACGCTTTGAATAAGACTATTGAAACAAGACAAGGTAATTTTAAATGTGGGTCTTGCAATCAATGTAAATATTACAAAAAAGGTGAACAAACAGAAATCAATAGTCAATCACAAAATAGAATGGAGCGGGCAAATATTTATATGAACACACCAAAATTGTATTGTAATCCAAGGTTAAAATTGTAGAATATCCAAATGTATAAGTGCTTTCATCTCCTTTTTAAATAAGTTGAAGAGACTTCATCAGATACAATTAGTTACTTTCATCACCTGAATTTAAAAGAAGGAATTCAAATTACATCACACCTAGAGCAGTCAACACATCTTCATTTAAAGCCATAGTATACTTAAAATTGTCATTACTTCCACAACACCGTAAAAGTTTTTAAAACCATTAAAAATACTTTTAAAATACTTCAAGAATTTTAAAATCACCACCTATCTACAATTATATTAATAACTTAACATTTAAATAAATTTAAATAAATAAATACATGTGGTAATAAATATATATAAATACCTAGAATATTGGAGAACATATATAAGTATAAATAAATACTCATTCAAACAGTGTATATATGAATAAGTTTGTTACACTAAGAAAGTTACGAAGTATATTTTAACATCTATTCAGGGCTTTAATTTTCAAGAGACTACTAATGGACAAATTATCATTAAGCCCTGGCCAATACATGGCATTCAGTTTGATCTGCCGTCCTACTTCCATTTTGTCAAGCTGGTAAGACCATGCTCCACCTTTTGCACTAATCATTACAGTGCCCAATATAATGAATTTAAAAGCATGGTCTAGGTAGGCCATAATACGTTTTGCTAAGGCGTTCCCTTCCCATAGATCATGTATGTTTCTGAGATGTTCCCCTATTCTGTTTTTAAATCTGCGCTCAGTCTGCCCACGTAAAAACATGGGCACAAATTACAAACAGCGCAATATACAACCCTCTCTGTTGTACATGGAAATCTACCTCTCAGCCAAATTCTAACTCCATTTATTGTGACATTGTTATTAATTTCTATAATGTTCGGGCAGAACTTGCAACTCCTACATTTATGCATGTGTCCTTGAAGATACTCTTCCTGTCGTCTTTCAAATATATTTTTAAGACACTGTCCTTTCTTATATAGGCAAATAGAAGTGTCCCCCAAAATGTCTCTCGTTTCTTTGTCACTCCTAATAATTTCCCAGTTTTTTATTAAAATGTTCTTAATATAGTATGCTTCATTATTGAAAGGAGTCAAAAAACTGTTTTCATAAATCTTTTCATTCACTGGTGTTGTGGCCATAGTTATGTTAGTATTGGCTTCATTTATTTTGTCATCTACACTATTAATTATTTGATTTATGTTACTTATCTGGTATTCAACATTTTGTCTCCTGTCTTCTAGAATAGGAGTAAAGTGCCCAGATTGTCTTTTGTCATTAATGTCTTGCATAATCTTATCAATTAGACTAATAGGATAACCTTTTCTAAGGAACGGAGTTGGTAACGGAGTACATTTCTGCAAATAGCTAAACAGAGCTATGACAGCTCCAAATAAAGGATGCATACAGTTGAGGAAGCATGTCAATGGCCAAATATAAGGCCACTGGCATTTTAAAATGTTTAAAAATATAAAAATTTAACTTTTCCCCCCCCCGATCTTCGATGTTTAAGCATAGCTCAGCACCGCGCAAACATGCAGCGCTTAAAAAAACAAGAAAATAATTAAAAAAAAAAGCCAAAAATAGGCATTTTCACTAAAAAGATTATTCTGCCATGCAGGTGAATGGCAGGCTGAAGACAACATGGCCACTGACTAGTGGTTGCTAAGGGGGGGAGATGTAACCATGCATTACTAGGCAATCCTATGCAAATGAGGATAAGAATAGTGAATCCCAATTTTCCCCAGCATGTGAAGCATGTCCCAAAAGTGTAAGAGTAGGAGTAGGTGAGTAGAAGACTAAAATATAGATGATATCATGAGGGGTGTGTCATACAAGCTGTAAGCTAATTGGAGCACAGTGGCTCGTGTTTGCCTTAAGTTGCTCAGGACTGCAAAGAGGCATGCCTACAGTTGTCCTATTTGAAAGCCTCAAACCAAAGGTGCACACTGTTAAAAGATAGGAAACTCCTTGCAAACATGCACACAGCATGTGCGCTTGTGTGTGCATGTGTGCGCGTGCTTGCGCTTGTTTGCATGGCGCTTCCCCCCCGGGCGGAAATAGAAAGGCAACAGGAAAGAAAAGAAGTAGTAGGAAGTTAACCAAGGAGAACTAGCAGAGCTGCCAGGTGAAATATATCAGAATAAGCCAATTACATAGGCAGCAGACTAGCCCAGCACTTTAAACTCTGCAAACACCACTCTCCCCTGTTTTATCTCAAGAACTCTGCAACACTGCAGCATACAAAGAGGGAAAGCTTAAAAAGCTTAAGTCAGACAAACTGTTAGGGGCTGCTCTTGCTATCATAAACCAACATGTGCAAGGTGCTGAGGGTGGTGATGTTGTGAATGCTGCTGAGCAACCCACAGTGAGGAGACGGAGAAGAGTGTACAGACCCAGGGTAATCTACCAGGGGCTACATGAGCTGTAGATAGTGGAGCACTATAGGGTGGACAGAGACCTCCTACAGCAAATTGTTGAGCTGTGCCGGTCACGCCTCACACACAGAACCAACAGAGGGGAACCCATCCCAGTGGATACCAAGGTATGTGTTGGCCTAAGAATACTAGCTACAGGTACCTTCCAAAGACCAACTGGTGATATGATGGAGATTTCACAGGCATCAGCATCCAGGGTACTCCACCAGTTCTTGGATGCCATGACAGCACATGTCAGTGACCATGTATATTTCCTCAATTCCCATGAGGCATTGGCCAGCAATATGCATCTTTTCCACCAAATAGCAAAATACCCTGAGGTAGTGGGTGCAATAGACTGTACGCAGATGCGAATCAAAGCACCACCTGGTGAGCGGGGGTAGGGTCTACATCAACCACAAGGGCTTTCCCTCCATCAACTGCCAGTTTGTGTGCGATGCCCAGGGCATAATAATGAATTTGTGTGCTGGATGCCCTGGAAGCTATCACGATTCCCACATTTGGCATCTGACCCAGCTGTACCATTTATTTGCCAATGGGAACATTCCCTACGGTCACCTAGTAGGGGATGCTGGATATGCACTGGAGCCATGGTTGATGACACCCATCAGACATGCACACACACCTGAACAAGAACTCCATAATGAGGCACACGCACAAACAAGAAACATAATTGAGCTTTTGTTTGGGATGCTCAAGTCACGGTTCCAGTGCCTGGACATATCTGGTGGAGCCTTGCAGTACTCACCAACTACATGTACCCAAATTGTTATGGTATGTGCCATGCTACACAATATCCTGTGGAAACAGCTGCAGCAGGAACAGCATGGGGCAAGGCCAAACAGACCCCCATCATTGCCAAAGCCTGTACAGGTACAGCGTGACTCGAAGGAGGAACAACCTGAGCCTTCCCCAGTAGGCAGAAGGAGGAATGCCCAGTATGCCCTGGCCTTGGAAAAGAGGCAACGCATAGCACATACACTGACTCAGTAGGAACCCTGGAAATGACACCTCTCTCTGACTCACACATATAGTAAAAGGGATGCCTAACTTGACACTACCTGTTTTCAAACATGTATAGGGAGTGTACTATGTGCATCTGACATAGGCAGCCCTGCAGCACCACCTGAGGCACAAGTGCCCTATTTTAAGCAATATAAAGCACTGCTAAACACATTTTACCAGTATTGAGCATATTTAAATACAATTGCGCACAGCTGTGCACCGTGCTAACCAGTGCAATGTCGGTCAACGTAGGGCAACGTCGAGCAACTTTGAGCAACGTTCAGCAACGTTGGGCAACGTTCAGCAACGTTGGGCAACGTTCAGCAACGTTGGACAACGTCGGGCAAAGTCGAGCAAAGTCGGGCAAAGTTGAGCAAAGTCATGTAAACACGCTCACACCTGCTTTATTGTTCCTTAACCAGTCAGGTCTGCCCAGCAGGAAAATAAAAAGCAGTGACAGGGCTCAAACTCAGGATACTGTGCACTATAGTCACAGTACTGAACCACTAAGCCATGACAGCATTTCATTGGCACCGACACAACTTAAGTCACTCACACATACCAGTTCCCCCCCAGTCACATACCTAACAGTCACAGCCAGCAGGACAATTGTAGACAAACGCAAACACAAACAAATGCTGTATCATGCCCTCTGAAGAGGCATATGGGTAACCTCCCCCCAGGCCTATGAAGACAGATAACAGCATGCCAGGCAGTGTGATGTGGGTTGGATAGGTTATGAAGTCACAAACTAATATGCATGTAATTGGAAGCTAAGGTCTGTAGTACAGTGGTATGCCTCAAGCCAGTATGATAGGCGACAGTACAGACTGAAATGGAGTACCTGACATAGCAGTGCAGGCCTAGCAAATGTGTATAAGTGTCAGGTGTACCCCTCATCCTATGTACACCCACAGTAACAATCAGGTGTGCCCCCTGGGTAGAAATGTACAAATAATAGCTGTCCCCCCTGTATGTAGAAATGTTGATAAGTCTATGCAAATTGACTCATGGAAGCCCTGCAGGCACAGCGTGCTTCCTGTCGATGTACAACACAAAGGTGAGCCCTGAAGTAAAAACCAACTTAATTTTTCACACATATAGTATATATGTCCATAGTGGGCATGCTCACACACTTAAACAAATTTAGCAAATTTCAGTCAGCAACATACTGAAAGGTCATACTGGGCATGCTCACACACTTAGGCCATGTCTGAGTACAGCAGTGGGCCACACATATCTGGCAGTTGCAGTTCTTACTCCAGACACATGTCACTAATCACCAATCCTGCCTTGCACACACAGTGATATGAAAACATACCCATATAATATATTGGACCGCTGTCATAATCAAACTATGTAATACAAGTACTTAAGTTGTTCAAAGAAAGTTAAAATACAAAGAAGATCAATAAATCTCCGATCAGTATCATCAAGAAACAATGAGCACTGCTAACATTATCCAAGTCAAGCTCTGCCAAAAATATTGCCAAAGATTCCATAGAGAACCATGAAGCTTTCTTTAGCTATGTCATAAATATCAATGTAAACTCATATATGTTCTGAGTTAGTGCAAAGTGTAAACGAATACATGTACACGACTGACATTGCCAACATCTTGTCAGACAAGTTTATACATATTTACCCCCCCTCTCACTGACAAAAGGGCCCATTACCATACCTGGAGATTGTGAAAACCAGAAATCACATATACAATGGTTAAACAGCTCTATCAACACCCTAAACATGGAGGTAATAATAAGGGATCTATGGACACATGGATAGTCATCTCTACTTTCAGAAACACATTCACAAAGTGGTCAGAAAATCATGGTATGTGTTTCCACAAGTTGCCAAAGTCTTTGCATGCAGGTCAAAGGAGGTTCCCTCTACTCATCAGTCATCAGCCCCATCAGAGAGTACCACGACACACTTGCAATGAATCTGACGAGGCACTTTCAGCAGCTGGAAAGACCACTGAAGTACCTCAACAAGAAGATTACTAGCCTCAAACAGTTGCCCCATGCAACAAGACTGAAGTAACTCAATCTGTACTCTGTTGCATAACATCTACTCAGGCGATCTCTGCCCAACAGACAGGTCCATGTCCAATGCAGAACTGATGTACATGCTCTATCTGAAGTAAACCCAAGCTCACTGTGCCACATGCTCTAGGGATGTAATCATCACAACAATAAAGAGAACATGTTGGCGGGATACATTACTAACTCACAGACTTCCCTTGCTTTGGAACAGGCTCCCAACCTACATTAAGCTGAGTCCCTCACTGACACTCTTCCAGAGGAGCCTTGATGAGTGTATGTGAAACTGAACTGTCACACCATGGATCACTTCATCAGCTCTACTACACAGAGGCATAGGGAACCAACCCCAGGTGTGGTGATAGCTGCACACTCTGGCCATACTAATATATGCCTTCAGGCAGGTAGCCTATTACATACCTATGTACCTATATATGTAGGGAGAACACAGTATAATAAGCCAAAGATGGATGGGCAGAGATGTATGTAAGAGGGTGACCATGACAGGGAGCCATCCAGGACTGTCCCACCCAGGACACATCCCAATGGCACAAAAGACATGAAGTGCACATCTCACCCACTGTACATAATGGCCACCAGTATCTGTAAGCATTGCAGTGTATGTGGTGCATGTGCCTGCTGTACAACATGACTGTACAATGAAGTAGACATCTACTATCTGTAGACATGTACCTGTCACATAGGTTCATAAGTATGTAGTAGACTATCTTCATGAAGGCATATATTAGCCTAGGCAAGTTGTGCAGCCTTCACCACCCCATTGGTTAGTCTCCTAAGCCCTAGTTCTAATAGTTAGTACCCTAAGTCCTTTTCTAGTGGGGCTGCTGATGTGATCCCTGGCGTGAATTGTCTGTTTCCCATCCACTTATCAAGGTTCCTATTGAAGAGTGTCAGCGAGGGGCTCTGTCTGATGTACATTGGGACTCTGTTCCACAGTAAGACAAGTCTCTGGGATGGTAATCTATCCCACCAGCATGTTGTATTCATTGTTGTGATGAGGTTCATATCCCTGGAGTGTGTAGTGCGACTCAATTTTGTTTTCCTTAGATGGAGCATGTTCAACAGTTATGTGTTGGACATGGCTCTGTATGTTAGACAGTTTGCCTCTGAGTAGGTGGTACGCAACAGAGAACAGATTTAGTTTTTCCAGTTGTGTTGCATAACACAACTGTTTGAGGCCAGTAATCCTCTTGGTGAGGTACCTCTGTGGTCTCTCCAGCTGCTGGATATGCCTAGTCGAGTGCATCCAAAATGGTGCATTGTACTCAATTATGGGTCTGATGACTTAAGAGTAGAGGGCAACCACTACCTCTTTTGATCCTGATGCAAACCCTTTGTTGATTAGATGGGCCACATAGGATTTCCTAATCACTTTGGCAACATGGTTGTCAAAGGAAAGATGACTATCTACTTGTGTCCCCAAATCCCTTATAATCTTGTAATTTTTTAGGGTGTAAAACCTATGTGGTAGTTTGTGGGTACTTTGTTTTTCCCAAAGGGGATTATTATGCATTCTTTCACATTGAGCTTGAGGCCATGATTCTGACACCACACATCTGCCTCATAGAGTCCCTTCTGGAGAATATTTGTGTCATCCGGGGAATTTATTATGGCAAACACTTTACAGTTCTTAGCAAACTTAGTCAACCACAACCCTCCTGTGTTGGCATGTACTTCTGAGAAGTATATACCAAACAGGAGAGGCCCCAGGACTGAACCCTGGGGGACACCAGTTGTTACCGCTTTAGAGTCTGACATGTAGCCAACAACTCTTAATTTGTGGGATCTATCTGTGAGCCAGCTTGCAATCCAGCTTATGATGTATGGATTTATGCCCAGGTTGGTGAGTTCATCTATGATACCTGACTGGGGAATGGTTTCAAAGGCCTTAGTGAGGTATAGGTAGGCTGTGTGGTGCTCCTTTCAATCATCTGTAGCCTGGGTAACTGTCTCAAAGAAATCCACCCAGTTCAGGAAGCATGATCTGCATTTGACGAATCCAAATTGGGTGTGCTCAACTGTGTGAAGGTTCCCAATGTCTTTATTGTTGACTTCCATTATGATTGGCTCCATTGCCTTGAAGATCAGACTCGTCAGGCTCATAGAGTGGGAATGCCAAGGGTCTGTTGTGGCCCCACCCCTGCGGAGTGGGAAGAACATTGCTGTGCAACATTCTATGGGTACATATCCTGTAGAGAGGATGTAAAGAGAGGTGAAGGTATCCTTGATGAATATGGATACATCCCCACCCTATGTCCTATGATCCAGGTTCTAATGCTGGAAGGTATGGAATGAGTAGTATCCTGGTAGTGCTGGTGTGCTCCCTGGAGCCTTCAACTAGGTTTCTGTTACTGCCAGATATCCATATTCTCCATACTGAGAAGTGCCTGGAGTGTGTGCATTTGGAGGCTGAGACTTCTGGCAATGAGTAGCATTTAGCTCACTTTGTGGTTATTTGTGTTGGTTACGAGGTTTGGTTTGTCCTGAGTGACCGGTGTTCCACACCTGAAGTCAATGCCTCATTGGTCTGATCCAACCATAAGCTAATCACCCTAGATATCCACATTCTGCCCCCACCCCTCATTAATGAATCCATGGTAAAAAACTTCTCCAAAGCCAACTTCATGCTTCTTAAGACAGAAGTGGTGAACTTCATGACACCCATACAGATGGACAATACAGTTACAACTACTGAGTCCTACACAATTGCACTTTATAAGCAATTACATGAGTGCATGGATTGTGCTATCCCAAACAGAACCAAGATGCTATCCTCCAAAAAAAGGAAGCCAATCTGGTGGTCCCCTGCCATAAACAAACTGTACAACAGAAGGAAGAAACTGCTGCAAAAAGAGACTAAAATCCCATGAGTGTAGGAGCTCCCTGGTCAGCCTCAGTAAGAAGCTGCGATCCTTGATAAAATCCTCCAAAGCTAGTTACAAAAACAAAATCACCACTGATTCTAAAGACAACCACAAAGCATTCTATAGCTGTGTCAAGAATCTCAATGGCAACACTCAGATCTGCTCTGAGTTACAGCACAATGGGACTAAATATACAGACCCAACTGATATTGCCAACATCCTGGCAGATAGGCTCAGTGCTAACTTTACCCCCTCTCACCCATTAAAGAGCCCATCTCTATACCCGAAGAATGCAAAGTTCCTGTAATCACGGCTGCACAGGTAAAAAACACACTCTCCAAAGCCAGGAACACAGCAGGAACACAGCATCCATGGGACCAGACAACATCCCAGGCTGCGTTCTTCATGAACTACACAACAAACTGGCATCCCACCTAAGTACCATGTTCAATCATAGCCTCACCTCAGGCTTTGTGCCTGCTGAATGGTGCACAGTGACAGTTATCCCACTCCATGAGGGTGGAGCCACCACGGACCCCAGGAACTACCGCCCCATTAGCCTGATGAGCCTGGTCTGCAAGGCCATGGAATGTATGTATCATCATGGAACTTATAAACAAAGACATTGGTAATCTCCTAACTCTGGACCCCACCCAGTTTGGGTTTGTAAAAGGCAGATCATGTCTCCTAAACCTGATAGACGTCTTTGAAGCAGTCACCAAAACCATAGACAAGGATAAGGTGGTTCACACAGCCTGTCTAGATCAGAAATGAATAATGCGCTAAACATTTCATCTACCACATTGTCCACAACACAAATACAAATTCTTAATCTAGGACTTAATTTCATTCCTGGTTTCTTTATCTCTGAAGATTCACTTGCTAATGATATTTCTGAGTTTTGTCGATTACTTAACTTGAAAGTATTTTTTCAGACAGAAGATAATTCAGGCAATGATGCAAGATTTAAATATCATAAATCGACTTTTATTCCACCAATGCATCCAAATGTATCCATGTTCTATAATTCCACTCTCAAAGATTTACACTTCAATTTTAAGGATGTGCATGTAAAACAGAACAATGTATCCAGGAAGGAGATGGATACTATTATTGAAATGGCTAATAACAAGAATTTAGTAATATTGTCAGCAGACAAAGGGGGTGCCATTGTAGTAGAGGATTGGTCATCATATAATTCTGAAGCTATGCGACAGTTATCAGGCAATAAATACTATAGACATATGGTGATCGATCCTACACCAGGATTCAAAAAGAAAATAGATGAATTCTTACAACTAGCTAGAGGAAGGTATTATAACACAAGATACTCAATACCATCTCACAGTATCTGATCCCTCTAATCAATACATTTACTTCCTCCCTAAGATTCACAAGGATCCTATACATCCACCAGGTCGACCGATTGTTTCGGGTAGAGGTTCCATCACTGAACCATTATCTCAATTCCTCACATTACACCTTAAGCCTTTGCTACAATATGTAAGAGCAAGAATACAGGATACCACTGAATTCCTCCACATTATAGCAGATATACAGCTTGAAGAAGGGTAGTATTTGTGTACTTTGGATGTTTCTGCATTATATACCAACATCCCCCATTGGGCAGGCCTAGATGCATTAGAGTATTGGTTGACGAAGTCAGAACTATATCCCCCAGGCTTCAATACATTGTTACTTTGCTTATTGGAGCATGTATTGACTAAGAATGTGATATTTTATGGGAATGAATGTTATCTACAGACCAAAGGCACTGCCATGGGGGCTTCTTTTGCCCCTATATATGCGGATCTTTTTATGGCCTATGTTGAAGACCAAATTATTTATGATAGGGCACGCAACATCTACATGGATTTGATTGATATATGGAGGAGGTATTTGGATGATTGCTGGATGGTAGGAGATCTGACATTGTCTATCTCAAGGAGTTTGTCACCTATTTGAATGAAAGCAAATGGGGTATTGAATTCACCATAACTTATGACAAAAATCAGATTACCTTTTTGGATGTCTTAGTCACAAAGAATGCAGATTATACACTAACAGAAAATTATCGGAAATACCCACAATACAACTCCTTGCTCCATGCCTCCAGCTTTCATCCACCTCATATTTGCAGAAACATTCCAAAGTCACAATTTCTCCGCCTTAGGAGGATTTGCTCAGAGGAAAGGACATTTTCCACCTATGAGTCAGTTTTTTCTATAAGTTTCAGAACCGTGGGTACCAAAAAGGTGACATTGCTCAGGGTAGATGATTTGCTACCAATACGAATCAGGAGAATCTGCTACAATATAGGGAGAACAAACAGAAATCTAATTCTCAGATTAGATTGGTCACCACATATGGGAGAAATACTGATGCTCTCATCAACTGTGTACAGAGACATTGGAACATATTGTTAGCAGATAACAAGCTTAGGGCCATACTGGATGACAGATGTGACTTTTCTTATAGACGGGGTCGGAACATGGGATCCTTTTTTAATCATTACAAACACATCAACAGGAATGAAAATTCATCTAAACAAATAACCTTAGAATGTGGCCATCTAGTGGGATGCTTCCCATGTGGACATTGTACACACTGTAATAACATGTTCAAAACCAAGGAATTCACAAGCAGAAATACTGGTGACATTTTTCCGATTAAATTTTTTGCAAATTGTCAATCAGATTGGGTGATTTATTTGGCATCATGCAGTTGTTCAGCCTTTTATGTAGGACAAACCTCCTGTTGTGTAAAATTTAGGATTTCAGAACACCTTAGCGACATTAGGACTGTTAACCAACCAATGCACTATATAGGTTCATAAGTTCATAGGTTCATACTAGGCTATCTGCCCTAGGGCATTTATAAGCCTAGCCAGAGTGTGTTTGGCTTTCGCCACCCATTTTAAATTAATTTTGCTATGCCCTTTTTCGAGGTTAGTATACTGTGCGTCTGTCTAACAGTGACACAGAAGTGATACCCGGGGTAAACCTACGATCTCTCATCCACTCATCAAGATTCCTCTTGAAGAGAGTCAATGAGGGGGCTCTGCCTAACCTGGACTGGGATTTTATTCCAGAGTGAAAGGAGCCTCTGGGTTATGAATCTGTCCCTCCAGCATGTCCTATTTATTTCAGTGCTGAGGTTCATGTCTCTCGAGCACATAGCTCGATGGGATTTGGATTTTCTGAGGTGCAGCATGTCCATTAATTCTGGGTTGGACATGGCTTTATACGTCAGGCACAGATCGCCTCTGAGCAGGCAGTATGCCACTGAGTAGAGCTGGAGCTTCTTTAACCGGGCAGCATATGGCATCTGTTTGAGCCCTTTGATCCTCTTGGTGAGGTACTTTTGGGGTCTTTCCAGTTGCTGCAGGTGTCTGGTAAGGTACATCCCAAAAGGCATTGTACTCAATTATGGGCCTGATGAGGGATGAGTAAAGAGGCATGATGACCTCCCCTAATCTAGATGTGAATCCCTTCATGATTAGGTGGGCTATATAAAATGTTTTTCTAACCACTTTGGCCATGTGGTTGTCAAATGAGAGATTGCTATCAACTTGGGTCCCCAGGTCCCTAATTACTTCTTCTGTACTTAATGGATTACCACCTATGTGATAATTTGTGGGCACTTTGTTTTTGCCAAAGGGGATGACTATACACTTTTTGGCGTTTAGCTTGAGGCCATGGCTCTGGCACCAGTTGTCTGTTTCTATGAGGCCCTTTTGGAGGATGCTTGTGTCGGCTAGAGAGTTGATTATGGCGCCCAGTTTGCAGTCATCTGCGAACTTGGTCAGCCACAGTCCTTCCATGTTGGCCTGTACCTCCGAGAAATATATACCGAACAAGAGAGGTCCCAGAACTGAACTTTGTGGGACGCCACTTGTAACTGGTTTGGAGTCTGACATGGCTCCAGCAATTCTAACCATGTGGGTTCTGTCCTTGAGCCAGTTTGCAAACCATCTAGTGACATAGGGTTTATATTTAAGCTGGTGAGCTTATCTATAATGCCTGAGTGGGGTATTGTATCAAAGGCTTTTGCGAGGTCCAGGTAGGCTGTGTGGACCACCTTCCCCTCGTCAATGGCCTTGGTGACTGTTTCAAAGAAATCAACCAGGTTTAAGAGGCAGGATCTGCCCTTAACAAAGCTGAACTGGGTAGGATCCAGTGTCTGTAGGTCCCCAATATCTTTATTTATGAGGTCCATGATGATCCTTTCCATAGCTTTGCAGACCAAGCTAGTCAGGCTTATGGGGCGATAGCTTCCAGGATCTGATATGTTTTGATATAAACATACAATAAAACATCCCCGGGCCAAGTTTAGATTTACTGTGATTGATATTATTCAATGGAATACACGTAACAAATCAGGTTGGCATGGAATATTAAACAAAATGGAAAAGAAATGGATTATAAAACTGGGTGCACTCTTTTCCCCTGTTCTAAATGAATATAAATGAATATATGTGAAATATATGTGATGTAATTTTGTTCATGGACTCTGGGTGGCACCAGACCACTTGATATATATATATATATATATATATATATATATATATATATATATATATATATATATATATATATATATATATAAGGTTGTGACATTTTGTAAGAAATGCAGACACTGAGGAAGGCCGAAACCGGTTTGTTTTTCTCCATCCTCCATCAATAAATTGATTACTGTCCACTGTTTGCTGGCTCTACCATGTTTTTGTTTTCTATGCATACAATATACACAATACACCTAGTATGATAAGCCTGCTGAGGTTAGCAAATGTGAAAAAAACCCTTGGGCAAACTGTCAGCGAGTAATGTCTGTATTGCACCCTGTAACTCCATAGTGCTTGCTGAAGTGTAAAGAAGTACTTAGTTTGGATTAAGAACCCCGCACTTGCCAACTGTATATGTGTATGTCTGTCTCTCCCTGGGGAGAGAGCAATCCTTTTGGAGACTACTCACACCCCTTAAAAGTGGTATACTCATCTTTGTCAAGTCTGATGATGTCACCATCCTACAAATATACCTGTGGGAATATGAGCTCCCAGTACTGTGTATAGTGTGTTGTATAACTGTGTACTGCTGTTGTATCATAATGTTATTAGATAGGGGTTTGAATCCTGCACTTGACAACTGTGTGTGTGTTTCCCTGAGGAGGAAATATCCCTTTTGGAGACTACTCACACCCCTTAAAAGTGATATACTCATCTTTGTCAAGTCTAATGATGTCACCATCCTACAAATAGACCTGTGGGAAAATGCAATTCCAGTAATGTGTATAGCACATCGTGTAAATGTGTACTGATGTTGTATCATAATGTAGTTAGGTAGGGGTTTGAATCCTGCACTTGCCAGCTGTGATAGTGTGTGTGTCTACCTGGGAAGGGAGCAGCCTTTTTGGAGACTACTCACACCCCTTAAAAGTGAAATACTCATCTTTGCCAAGTCTGATGATGTCACCACCCTACAAATATACCTGTGGGAAGGTGAAAACTTCATAATGTGTATAGTGCCTTGTGTAAATGTGTGCTACTGTACTATCATAATGTAGTTAGATAGAGGTTTGAATCCTGCCCTTGCCAACTGTGTGTGTGTTTCCCTGGGGAGGAAGCAACCTTTTTGGAGACTACTCACACCCCTTAAAAGTGATATAATCATCTTTGTCAAGTCTGATGATGTCACCATCCTACAAGTATACCTGTGGGAATGTGAAACCCCAGTAATGTGTGTAGCATGTCGTGTAAATGCGTACTACTATAGTATCACAATGTAGTTAGGCAGGTTTTTGAATCCTGCACTTGCTGACTGTGTGCCTGTCTGTTTCTCTCTTGTTACTACCATAGAATTGTACAAGGAGTCTGCAAATGTTAGTGTGTGTCCTACATCTGTGCATCAGTTGTCAAGCCATCATCTAACAATTGTTTATGGTCAGTCTGTTGAGGTTATGTATAATACCAGAATGTGGGATGGGTATGAATTGTTGGTGAGCTATAGCTTGGCTGTGTGGACCTCACCTATAGCCTTGTTAACTGGCTTGAAGTCTACTAGGTGTAGAAGCCATGATCTGGCCTTTAGAGAACCTAGGTGGGTATGGTGCAGTGTTTGCAGGTTCATAATGTCTCTGTTAATGAGTTCCATAATGCTGTGCTCCATAGCCTTCCAAATAACATTTGTCTTGTTTATAGGGTGAGAGTTTCCAGGATCTGTTGTAGCTCTACCCTTAATCAATTTATGTTAACATTTGCACTGGGTGTGATGACGGTAGACAGGATTAGGAATAAGTACATTAGAGGGTCAGCCCAGGTTTGAAGGTTAGTAGACCAAGCCAGATAGGCAGGATTACGTTGGTTTGTACATGTGCTGAGGAGGGATGCAGAGTATATTGTGAAATAGATGCTAAAGATGAAGCCGCCAGGTAACAGGAAAAGAAGAATGCCTAAGATGAGGTTTATGGCTGTGGTGATAGAGGACATGCAGGTGGATGGTGTGACAGCGCAAGATGCAGAGGGCAGGAAGAAATGGAAACAGATGATCTACTGTGGCCACCCATAATGGGAGCATCCGAAAGGAGAAGAAGAAGACGTTGTAGCTCAACCCTTGTGGACTGTGAACACCATTTCCGTGCGTCATTCCACAAGTATGTAACCTCTATAGAGGCTGCATCTGAACAGAGTGTTTAGGTGAGTGGTGACTTCATATGTCAACTTGTGTATGACACAGCCAGGGACATTGTCCAGTACCATTGCCACTGTGGTTTGGACTTTGGTAAAGAGATGTTTTAACTAGGGTGTCTGTGAATCATCAGGTTTTACCTTCTTCAGGTTTGAAAATGTGGCCCTTGTATAATGGCAGGGTGGTGAAATCTGCATTCAAACTGTCTGACAAGATATTGGTAATGTCAGTCAGATAAGTGTACTTTGTGACCATTTACATTAACTGTGACCCAATCTGAGATTTCTCCTGTAGATTATAAACAACACTAAAGAAAGCTTTAGTGTTATCTTTGGAATCCTTGCCAATTTGTATTTTGAAGCTTGCTTTGTATGATTAATGAGGGCTTGTATTTTCCCAATGATACTGACCTGAGAGATTATCCCTTCTTGGTACGAAACTATTTTTTGGTACAACTTCACACCTTCTATTATATATTTAGTTTATGCCAGGGGTCCATGAGACTAATGCACTTTTACTGTATAAGTGAGAATTTCTTGTGTTTGTGATAGCACGGTCCATGCAACCCTGTAGGTGAACAGTGTTCATTACTAAAGGATTATGCAGCTGGGACAGTGTTAACCTTAGTAATGCAAACCAATGACAGATAGCAACAACAACATCACCCACAACACAATGTCAACCCGTGTCATACACACACATGCGTACTCAAGTTCCAAAATATATGTAGTACAATGCATACTGGCCACCAATAGAAACTATGGAGTGTTAGCACTGACCAATACAGGGCATGTCACCCTGCCCATGTGTCCAATATGCATGTACATGCAGACAGTGCACTTCCACCATGTTCACAAATGGACACCTGCAAACCTGTGTTGCACACTCCCTACACTTACTGTCCACTGTATAACGCATGCTGACACAACTACACACATCAGCCAAGTGGCACATGGGCAAACAAAACACAATTGGTATAAACACTGGAGAAAACAATACAAAGTTGCTAATTGCAGCTTTAATGCATCATGCCTGCTCAGCTACACATTTAAGGATATCATTACACTTTACTGCTGACAATATGCTGCACATCCAACCATTGCTATACTTTATTAAAGTCACCCTGTGCATCAGCATCATGTTAGCCTGTTCCTGCATCAATGTTACAGATGACAGGAGGTGGCACAGGTTTCATCATATGCACAGGGTGTGCTGTTGGTTTACCAGAGGCCTACACTAAGCCATACAATCAACATGTGTGTGTGAGTGTGTGTGTGAGGGCCATGAGTACTGTTATGGGCCAATGTTGATGTCATGTGTGCGGGTATGTGTTTGCCCTAGGTTTCTAGTTTATGTGTGTGTGTCTGCATGCACACAGTTCCACCGTGTGGCTGCCATATACTGGGATTTGTGAGACAGCTGCAGACTGTACCTGGCAGACTTTACAGATCACCGTCTCTGGCCATGGATACAGAACCTGTGCCTGGCAGGGGTGCTACAGACAGTATCAGGTACTAATCCAGATTGGGTACTATCCTCAGAGTTTGACAAATGTCCACTGGATCCAGGTCCCTGCTAGGACTGGTCAGAGTCACGTGCACATGGTCTGCTAGGACGGTCTATGAACAGCCCCCCCCAACATCGCTGGGGCTGGTACTCGCACTACGGGAGCGGCTCTGACTTGCTGGATATTCGTGGTGATCTCCAGCTGGTGATGTGGCTGGCATACATCCACATTGATGTCTCAACCATCCCACACTGTCCTGACACATGGACACGACATTGTGGAGGACATCCAATGTCTCACCCCAACGTCTATCAGTGACCTCCGTGTAGTTATGTATGGCACCTGCTAGGTCATGGATACTGCCATTTACAGAGGTGTAATGACCCCTCTGTTCCCTTAGTCCCTGCCTGGTGTACCACTCCATTCGTGTATGTGCCTCCATGACAGCCTGGAACATGTGTGTGGTAGAAAGAGGTGTGGCACATCTGGCAGGGACATGATGACCAGCAGTGCTCTGACGAGAACCCCTGAGCATCTGCCTATGTGGTACCATTCCAGACATCTGGCTATGGCTGCTGTGTCCTGATACATGTGCCATAGATACCACACTGTCCTGGCCAGTGCCAACTGTACACTGTCCCTCATCTAAGGGCAATGGTGATGATGGATGTACAGGCAGTATGAGTGTATGCATGGATGGGGTGGAGACTTGTGCACTGTCAATTGGTGGCCCAGCAACAGACCCTGACAAACCTGCCTGTGCCTCAACACACCTATCCTCATGATCACTGTTTGTCTCAGTGACATCAGGTTCCCTGCTGTACTGAACCAGCCCCACCTTGCCACCTGAGAATGGAAAACAGGAAACACACTTTAAGACCTGAACATGACTTCAGACCACATGCACACATCCACACATGCATACACACAAAACTACACTCCTCCCAAAAGCAGACACACACAACACCAGCAATCACAGAACATACACAGAAGCAGGTGATGGTGGAGTACAGTATCACAAGCAAAACAGTCAGATCACACCTGTCAGCATGAAGGACATGTGTTGCTCAACAGCATGCAGTGCAAGTGTAGTCAATCCTTGTTACTAACACTATACATGGCTTTAATGCATGTGTTTTGTTATTCGGTGATGGCCCTCCCCCTGGAACACAATGCATACATGGACACAACATTGCTGTGCAGGTATTCATAACCCTGTGATGTACTGTGCACCATAACTCACAGGTGTACATACCATTGCTGGATGTGTATCTGTGTGTCAGATAGGTATCCAATGCTGATTACAGCCTTGTGTCTTTAGCAAATAATTGTGGACACGTGTTAATTGTGCACACGTTTTTAGCAAATGCATGATGAGTATTCACACAACATTATCAGTGGTGCAGGGATAACTGATAAAATACCATTCGGCAACATACCCAATGTACGGTTCTTATGGTGAGTGTAGATCATATTGTGGACATGCCAATCTCATCCATGACATGGCATGCTAAAACACGACTGCATATTTAAACACTACACATACCCAATATGTGTCATATGACCTAGCCACTCAATAGCATCACAAGACATATATGTGTCAGTTGTGCAAATGGTGATTGGTATGCATACTGTTTAGAAGTGCATATCTGTGCATGCACACATCATTATGATGTGTAGCAATGACAGCTATGTGTAGTACTTTGGTTACAATAACTGGATGGGGTATAGTACCATAGGCCATCATCATGAGGCATCAGGTGGTCATTCAAGGCTACAAATGTTTCACAAGCCAGCACAAATCATGCTGTGCTGGAACTGTACTACATTGGCTAAATTCACCATTTCACAACCAGTTGTTACGTGATTTTGTAAGGAGGCCAATAAGGAGCATTCCCTGCCATGAATGTGTAGTGTGTTGCAGAATGTTTAAATGCCCCAGGATAGGCCTCTACCCCTCAGGTATATTCTGTGTAATGTGTGGATGAGATTCTGTATACTGAAGTGTGTCATTACAGAGGGTTTGGGAATCCTTTATGTGTAGCATGTTAAAATGCTCTGTGTATGACATAGATGTGTATGTTATGTGCATGTTGAGTATCAACTGTGCCTATCCAATGGTCACTACAGTCTAGCCACATTTGTTTGAGATGATCTGGGTATTGCATGTGTTTGAGGCTGTTAATCACATTAGTGAGATGTGCGTGCTCTTACACCAAACATGCACAACATGCATTATGGGTAGGTGTGTTACATGTGTACATGGCCTACACCTTAACTATGACATGAACTTTTTATTTCCAATAATAAATGTAGAACACACTCACCAGCATCTGTCCACTGCCTTGACATCACTCCAGAGGTATCTACATAGAATTGAGACAGTTTGTCAGTGGCCACAACTGTGGCATTGCTACAGTGTGTTTGCAATCTTACAGTACAACAACAGTTTACATTCACAGGGTTACAGCTTATGTTCCAAATGATCAGTATTGCACAACAACAGGCTCCACATCTTTGAACAACACACTCCACATCTCACATATGCATGATCTATCAATACAGATAACAGTAGTGTACAGATATGCCATTTTACCTGCATGCTCCATGTGTGCTTGCTGGGTGGCTCCAACCTCCATCATGGTGTATGTCTGCTGCTGTTGTTGGGCAGGTGCCACCAGGCTCATGAGCAGCTCCTCCCCTCTGGTGAGGGGGGGTGGATGCTAACACTACCCCCTGTTGCAAGCTGGTCCGTACGCACATCAGTGGCATGCTGACGGACATGTCAGAGAAGATCACTGCAGTGGTGGTGTACCTGCTCATAAGTGCAGTTATGCAGGCCTACCTCATTGACCCTGCAGATAAGATCTTGCCATACTGCAGTACGCTCCTGCTGGTCCTGGATGGTTCGTGAAAATTGCACACAGTAGTGCTGAATCATGATGCTAGTGATGATATAATCTTCAGCCCTACTATAACATGGGGTCCTGTGGTGGGCCATGATCCCTGGAAGACATAAATACAAAAATATGTCTGAGCAAGTCATATGGCACAGTTAACATTATACAGTACAGATATCACTGAACTGATATAAATATATATATATATATATATATATATATATATATATATATATATATATATATACTTACATACATGATACAATATGTTGTACCTGAGCACAGATTACAATAATTACTCACACACATACATCTACATGTTGGAGTACATTTTCTGTAGTGTTGTATGATTGTACTGGATGTTATGTTTGTGAATACATAAATGATATGTATATCTGAGATGGCTTAGTGGCAAATCACATATGCTGTGATGTGAATGTCTGTGGGTTTTTTCCTAGTAAATGCTTTTTATTTTGTTACTAGTCAAAACAAAGGCCAGGGGCTACATTCGGAATAAGGCACATTTCAGCATTTGCAAGTGGGTATTCAGAAGGGTAAGCACAGCTTATGGAAGTTTAGCAACCTATAAGCTAACAGAGAGTGAAACACTGTAACTGCCACTTATCACTGCTCACCCCACAACTGCTTGAAAGTGCCTTGCTCACTGTCTATCCAATGAACCATGTTCTGCACAGCAACAAAATAAAATCACTATATAAGACTATACAAGAGTACCCGGCACACTGTATGCAACACAATGCACCACGTAGCCACAGCAGATATACATCAAGCTGATGTGTAAAGAAATATATCATCCATCACAATCAGTGTAAGGTCCAGTAAATGTATTAATATTATACCACACAACTTGTTAATGCCAAACCCGTGGTCAAAATATGTGCACAATTGGGAATATTGGTCACATACTGCTGTAGTACACTATGAATGTTGCTAGATACACAGTTATATGTATTACCACACATATGTCAAAGGACTTGTTACAGCTGAACTGTTGGGCCTTGCTGCAACACAAACAGGTGTCACATATGAACACAGACTAACAATAGGGGGGTATATATGGCAACATATGCTAGATAAGCATACTAGACTGCTACAGCAGTTGCCTATGCTGAGCTACACTTTAATATGACTATCATGCATGTGTTGTTCTGTCACGCCCATGTTTATATAATGTCAGCGCTAATCCCCCAACAGCCATTGGCCACACTACTGTACAGAACACAGATAACATGGATCAGATCTTTTACATTTAATGCTGAACTACACATTTCACACGTATGTCCCGCTGCCGACAGGTACACACAGTATTGTCCATAGCACTAGTTAAGCAGAACATCTGTGCAGAAAGAAGTACTGCTGCCACATATGAATGTTTCACATTATGTAGACTATTCTTCAATAACATCTACTATATGGCAGTAAATACATATGTGTCACATACCTTTCCTTTGTATAATTTGGTAATATTTATTTTTCCTTCTCTCTCTCTCTCTGTATCTCTCTCTCTCTCTGTCAGTCTCTGCAATAGAGTGATTGAGTTTGTTGGCAGAGATTGCAGCCTGCTTTTGTAGGAATTGCACATGAGCATGTGATGGCCTCTGCACCAATTAGTGCCCACCATTTGCTAATTGCATGCAGCCTGCTGTGTAGTAATTGAAGTAATCACAGTCATAGCAACCCAGTATTATAAATTGCTGAGTCATGTAGGCATGGCCCTTTCAGCTTTCCAAGATGGAGATCATCCTTGTTTGGTGTGGGCATCATTTTTTAAGACAGAAAGTTGGTATAGTTCTTATATCATAAGCCAGGGGTTTAGCCAGGGATATACATTTTGTACTCAGACCTAATGTTGCTGCTTTCAGTACCCACTTGTCAGTGTAGAAATGTACTCACCCCTCAAAATGCTACCCCAAGATACATGGAAAGATGTACTTTCTTTTCAACTGTTACAATTAACTGCCATACAAAGCTAGTTATAGAGATGTATTCCTTTGGCACAAGAATTGTTTGTGAACTGCTATACTGTGAATATTCATTTACATAGTTCTAAACAGTTTCTGCTTTTTTAGTGTTGACATTAGCACGAGCTGCTCAGAAAAACTGGACACATTTCAGTACAGTGAGTATGCTTACCTACATCCTTGGTAGACCCTGCACACACAGGTATATTCTACATTTGGGTAGGGTTGGAGAAGTACAGAGAGCATAAGTAATATTGTGTGGATTTTATCTTGCTGGACTTACAGGGTTGCTGTGTACATGTTAGTTTATCAAGGCATGTAGTCTGTCTGCGTAACTCCCAACTGTGGACCTATCCACATGATAGTCAGAGAATAGCCTGTTATTTTTTGTCTGTGCACCACACAGGTCTTTTCAGCAATAGAGCAATGGCATTCTTACAGTTGGTTGCTACCAGTACATGGCTGCATCCATTTGTATTTCAGTGTTTTATTCCTACATAAGGGTTGCTTCCAAAACTCCTTCCAAAGCTATTTGCACAGTGTGTAACAGCAGAAAGGCTAATATGCCTCTGTGTTTCTGCCTCTGCCAGACCTCTCAACCAATCGGGTACATATTTGAACAGAATCAGGGAAAAGTCAAGAAAAACTCAGGGACAATCAGGGACACCTTTAAAATATTAGTGCCATTAAGTTGAAACATTGAGAGAATCAGAGCATATGAATTAATACACCTTTTCTGAAGTAAAAGAAGTGTCAAACTCTTAATTATTGTCATTATTCATTAAGTGTAATTCACCACCTTTCTGCCCAAAGTCAGTAGTTTTAGGAAGGATTCAGAGGGACAGAGCTAACATTTGGGTCAAAATCAGGGACGTCCCTGAAAATTAGGAACAGTTGGGAGGTATGGCCTCTGCCTTAAACAGATATGCCAGTGTTTGTCCTGCTGTGATACTGTGTGGGGTTGTAAGGTGATGGAGTAACATTATTTCCTGCTAGAATGGCTGCTTCTCTTATCACAGTCATGTAATGTAATCCCACAACAACTGTTGGTCATTTGGGTCAAAATCAGGGACGTCCCTGAAAATTAGGAACAGTTGGGAGGTATGGTCTTTGCCTTAAACAGATATGCCAGCGTTTGTCCTGCTGTGATACTGTGTGGGGTTGTAAGGTGATGGAGTAACATTATTTCCTGCTAGAATGGCTGCTTCTCTTATCACAGTCATGTAATGTAATCCCACAACAACTGTTGGTCAACATCCACAGAACAAGTTGTGTGGTATGGTATTCCAGATTTTCCTTTACATTCACTCATTCTGATGCATGATATAATTATTTAAGCAACAAATTGATGTATGTTAACTGTGGCTTAGTGGTACTTCATGATGTGTAGTGTGTACAAGGTCCGAGGTTCGAGACTTACAGAAGTGTTTTATTTTGTTCCTGAGCAGAACAAGGGCTCTCACATGATGCATAGTGAGTAAGACACTTTTAAGGAGTTGTAAGTGGGTTTGCATGGGTTTGCACAATGCTGTGCATTGCTTAGCCAATGCAAACAAGTGCAAACCCGCACAAACCTGCTAACAACTGCTTAATAGTGCTTACTCCCACTCACCCCAGGGCTAATTTCTTTGAAAGAAAAGAAAAATGGGGAGATAGGAAAGTGGTGAAAAAGGCGCACAAAGAGGGAAAGACAGCAAGGAAAATAACTCGGGATGTGCAGGATGGGTGTAGGGAAGATCCATAACTGCCCATTTCTTCAACAGCAACAGCTGTGCATATGCAATAAATTTGGAGGTAGATATGAACCCTTCAACCCCTGAGAGTGGGGTGAGGACAACAAAGTATGTTGTAATTCCAGTTAAATAACATTTCTTGTGTCCAGTGGACATGTGTGCAAAATGGGCAGCTATGTATGGGGCGTAATTTTTATTTTTTTTTTTGGGAGCAGATTGCCCTTTTTTTTTTCAGGTGAGAGTGGAATGTGGGGTAGGAGAAGTAGGTATATTTACGGAGCTAGGTTGGGGAGGTAAACAGACAAGACAAACAAGACACATACAGGGGTGGTATATGACACATGTGGTGGGTGAACACCTTTGACGGGGAGGGATGTTTGGAAATCGCAAGCCCATGATCCCCCAGATGGAAACAGTGAGACTGAGGTCCCCACCCATGGGCAGTCACCACTGCACCTTCACGGCCCAGAAGGTGGCTGTGCTAGGGGCTGTGTAGGAGGGGCAGGCTGACCTGTGAGTTGTGCCACTCTGGCCTCAAGCTTGGGTAAAGGTTCTGCAACAGAACGTTCAATCTCTCTATGCACCACAGCCCAAACTGTACGAAGGGTGATAGGTGCCTCTCTGTGCACGCTTGCACGGGTGGGCCAAATCCCATCCCCTGCAGCACTTCCACCTGAAGGTGGCACAGGGCCAACAGAGGAGGAGGTCCCAGGCTGGGCACCGGATCTGCTGGTGCCAGGTGCCAGGTGCCATGGCCAGCTTAGGTGAGACAGGTGGGTCTGCTGGGACCGGCCTTCCCATACGAACTATGTTTTGGAGAGTTTAATAAAGATATGGGTTAGTAACAGTCAACAGCATTGCCAATTAGTTATAACAGCATGCAGAAGTAGTACCATTGACCCAACACACAAGATTTTCAACAGCTGAAAAACAAGCATGGCACATGCATATATAGAACAATAGTGGACATTACAACAGCATGCAGGTTTAATTGATGGCAACAGGCCACCAATATTGTGATATTTGAACAGGGCACATGCATAGAAATAAATGCAAATATTTATAAACCAATAGGACATATGTCCCAACAAATGTTTTGAGATTAGACATACCGATTGAGGTGTGGAATTGCATTTTTTTATGCACATACAGTAGGGTGGAAAAAGATAGTTCAATTAACAACTTATATATCCTTCTAGTTTTCACTACATTCCTATTAACTGCAGTTATATGTCCCTTACATGTATTATTACACTACCCAATGTCCTTATATTGTGCAATTGGATTTTGTTAGATCATTATATACATGAGCTGTATCTTACATACAAACTGTCCAAGATGCAGATGTTACTGCAACATATTTTGAGAGTTGCTCACACACACTACTGCTAAGATGGTACACTGACAGCTCTACTTTCATATAATTATCTATATATGTTCAGGTGAAAGTATCAGTTATATGTTAACAGCACCCTACTTTTCTGGCAGCACACTGACATTTCTGGGGAACACAATACCAAGCTACTCATGTGCCAGATTAACCTGTACATGCTGGCCATGAACCAACAGTTGAGGGCTGTACATATGCATACAAGCTTCTGGCACTGCCTTCTAACACGTTATATGGGCCTACCCAAGTGTGGGTTGACACTGCTTAATACAACACTACAATTTGTAGAATGCAACAGTACAACATATCAAAGAAAATGACACAGACGCACTCCATGAATCATACATTTATTAAAGGATTATTACACCTTTATTTATTGGGTTAAAAGACTTTTTGAAGGCTCTCTCATTTATTTTATATAACAGTACATGCAGAATAATTACTAACCTGCCTCATGACACAGCCTTTGCAGCCTATCTTCATGGGCTTGCAGGTACATAGCCCAGTCACCTGCAGCTGTGAAGTAAATGGAGTGATATTGAGACATACCTATCCATAGTATAAGCAAGCATAGCAATTCTTAACTACTTAATACAATGGCTACTTACCCAGTACTGAGGCATTAGGCATTGTATGGGATTCCTGGATCCACCAGTCCAGTTCATCCCCCCTATGCCACTTCAGGTCAGAATAATGGTGCCTGACCTGCTCACCAGTCCAAGGAACACCAATGGCACTGGTGAGATCACGGGCATGACTGTTCCAGGCCTCCATTTTATATTGGGTACCCTGGTACTGGCCCTGCAGGAGTCTTTCCTCATGTTTGTGGACGAGGAGCTAAACCATAATTTTGGACTCCTGGATGCCCCAGCATTGTGCTCTAAATTGAGTGCCTTCAACAACACCAGCCATGCTGACTGCAGAAGGAAGCTACAACCAGTTATAACAAGTATTCCCACCTGTGAAGCTTAAATATGCCTCATTTCCCGCACTTATTTATGATTGGCCAGTTTTGGAAAAGCTCAGCTGTGGACACGCCTGCTTAGCTGATGTTGGCAATGTTTCAAATTCCTTTGATAGATATGTGTCTGTTGAAAGTGCATGCTTGTGAAATGCTGTCATGGCTTATTGGTTAAGTACTGTGACTATAGTTCACAGTATCCTGAGTTCAAACCCTGCCACTGCTTTTTTATTTTCCTGCTGGGCAGACCTGACTGGTTAAGGAACAGTAAAGCAGGTGTGAGCGTGTTTAACTGACTTTGCTCAACGTTGCCCAACTTTGCCCGACTTTGACCAATGTTGCTCGACATTGCCCGATGTTGCGCTGGTTAGCACGGTGCACAGCTACGTGCAATTGTATTTAAATATGCTCAATACTGGTAAAATGTGGTTAGCAGTGCTTTATATTCCTTAACATAGGGTACTCATGCCTCAGAATGCATAAACATTTCACTTTTATATATATATATATATATATATATATATATATATATATATATATATATAATTTGTTCACTACTATATTTAACATTTCAATGCTTTTTACAAAACTTATACATAAAAATGTCAGGACATATTTTTGTATGCAGATTTCCCACAGAAAATGGAACGTGCAGTAGTGGGACTTCAACCGGGAATGCCTCCTCTTTGTGCGAAAGCTCTAACGAGTACACTATCTTGCTTAATTTGCATATGTTTTTCTTGTTATCCTCTTTTGGTGTCTAAGCTGCTAACTGTAGCTAAGCAATGGGCAAACCCGCGCAAACCCATGCAAATACGAGCAGCTATCTATATATATATATATATATATATATATATATATATATATATATATATATATATATAGATATATATAGATATATATTGGAAGAAAAAAATGTCTTTTTATTTTTAATTTTGTAAGTTGTTTAACATATGGGGGAGTGTAGTGTTGCATTGTACACATGTGAGCGGACTCGTTCATGTAACTGGAAGTTGCGGCATTTCTTCATTGCAGGGAGATGGATTTTTGGACTGCTCAGCAGTTCAACATGCACCCTAAACTCGTCCATGATCCATGTAAGCTTTAGAGTTGAGGCAGCACGCCCTCATTAATATGCATGGCGTGCTGCCATCATACTCTTACACTGGCACTTCCGTGTAAGACTAATCTAGTCTTACATGGAAGATTAGTAAATCCTGGGGATTGTCTTGTTCAGCTCTATTTCTGAAAAATTATAGACCTTGAAGTCCTTCTCTGAATTACTACATCGTTTTAGAGGTGGGAGAAGACATCGGCCATCCTGGTCTATGTCAACAGTTAATTTCTCTGTTTCCCCCTCCAACCATTCCTGTTCATACCTCGGTTGTAACCTCTTCCTTTCCCCGTTTGGTAATTTTGTGGCTGGCCCCTGTGTTGGTATTGTTGGTTCTGTTGTTGGCTCATAATCCACTCCAAATGTCTCAGAGCTGGATATTCGTCTTCGTCTAAAAAAATCATCTTCAGATGGAGCCAAACTGTTAGTTTCATCATTAGGGTAACTGTTACCATTAGCTTGGACGTTCCTATCCTTATTAAACTGCCACTCCCGAGATGGGGGAGATGAGGGTATGCTGTGTTATTAGCATAATCTTTCTCGTCCCTCACCAGTTTTTTCAATTTTCTTGTTTTAATAGTTGACATTTGTTCGTCTCTTGAATGAAAAATACTACAGTATTCAAACCTGTTACTGGAAAATGCAGAGTTCTGTGTAATTAACTTATCCAGTGTTGTCACTTCTTTATTTAAAAGTTCGATTGTTTTGTTGTTATTCACTATAACTCTCTGCATGTATTCAAACCCGAACTTATGAAATAGTTCAATAAGTTCTAAGTGGAAGTCCAACCCTGCCACCAACCCAGTGGGGTAGCGCCACATAAGACATTCATTGAAAAATCCTACAGAATTCAAACCTGTTGCACGCACTCGAAACTCTCCTTAGCATGGAGAACATCGATATCTGTGCAGTAACAGAAACCTGGTTCAGGGCTCCCAAGAGCACCCCAGCACTACCAGGTTATACCTCATACCATGCTTTTCGGCCCCAAAACTTGGACCGAACCACAAAAGGAGGGGGAGTATCGATATTCATCAAAGATACCCACACCTCCAGGTTGGTGGCAAAGCACGAAGCATCAGAGACTATCCATGTGCAACTAACAGTGGGTAAAACTGCCTTCCAGTTTATAGCCTGCTACAGACCACCCTCCCAAACCCAGGAACCCCACTCGGCCTTCCTGAGAACACTGGAAAATATGAAGGTCTCTCCAAACACCATTATATTGGGTGACTTCAACTACCCAAACATAGACTGGGAGCATTACTCTAGCTCCAACACCCTAGCCCAAAGGTTCCTAGAATTTATAAACTCAAATGCTATGGAACAACTTGTTACCACTCCCACAAGAGGGGAAAACATACTGGACCTGATCATCACCAACATGGGGACTCTATGCTCCAGACCAGAAGTGTATCCCTCACTGGTAAGATCAGACCATAAACTAATCTCACTGGATATTCACATCCCGACCCCACCCCCTGCCCAGAAAACCACAGTGAAAAACTTCTCTAAAGCAAATTTCACACTCCTGAAAACCAAGGTGGAATCCTTCAAAGCCCCGGGCCTGTGGAAAATACGGCCCAGACCGCAGAATCCTTTATAAACGCATTCTATGAACACCTTCTGGAATGCATGGATCATGCGATCCCAAATAAAACCAAGACCCAATCCTCCAAAGGCAGACGTCCTGTCTGGTGGACCCCAGCCATAAACAAACTATACAACAGAAGGAGGAAGCTACTAAATGATAGAGCAAAATCCCAAAAAGGGAAGGCATCACTGATCAGTATTAGCAAAAAACTACGGGCACTCATAAAATTGTCTAAGGCCAGCTTCGAGAGAAAAATTGCACAGGGCACTATGGATAATCACAAGGCTTTCTTTAGTTATGTTAGGAACCTGGGTGGTAATTCCCAGATATGCTCAGAATTAGTCCAAAATGACAAAAAATACACTCAACCCACAGACATTGCCAACATCCTAGCTGACAGGTTCAGCGCAAACTTCCCCCCTCCCACCAAAGGGCAAATATCTATCCCAGCAGAGTGCTGCCCCCCTGACATCTCAGATGCTCAGGTAAGAGCCGCCCTCTCCAAAGCAAAAAACACAGCATCAATAGGACCAGATGGTGTCCCGGGCTGCATCCTACATGAACTCCAAGAAGAGCTAAACCCAAACATAAAACTACTGTTCAATCTCAGCCTTACTACAGGATATGTGCCCAAAGAGTGGCGTACAGCAACAGTAGTCCCTCTGCATAAAGGTGGTGCCTCAATGGATCCTGGAAACTATCGCCCCATAAGCCTGACTAGCTTGGTCTGCAAAGCTATGGAAAGGATCATCATGGACCTCATAAATAAAGATATTGGGGACCTACAGACACTGGATCCTACCCAGTTCGGCTTTGTTAAGGGCAGATCCTGCCTTTTAAACCTGGTTGATTTCTTTGAAACAGTCACCAAGGCCATTGACAAGGGGAAGGTGGTCCACACAGCCTACCTGGACCTCGCAAAAGCCTTCAATACAATACCCCACTCGGCCATTATAGATAAGCTCACCAGCTTAAATATAAACCCCTATGTCACTAGATGGATTGCAAACTGGCTCAAGGACAGAACCCACATGGTTAGAATTGCTGGAGCCATGTCAGACTCCAAACCAGTTACAAGTGGCGTCCCACAAGGCTCAGTCCTGGGACCTCTCTTGTTCAGTATATATTTCTCGGAGGTACAGGCCAACATGGAATGACTGTGGCTGACCAAGTTCACAGATGACTGCAAACTGGGCACCATAATCGACTCTCCAGCCGACACAAGCATCCTCCAAAAGGGCCTCATAGAAACAGACAACTGGTGCCAGAGCCATGGCCTCAAGCTAAATGTCAAAAAGTGTATAGTCATCCCCTTTGGCAAAAACAAAGTGCCCACAAATTACCACATAGGTGGTAATCCATTAAGTACAGAAGAAGTAATTAGGGACCTGGGGACCCAAGTTGATTGCAATCTCTCATATGACAACCAGGTGGCCAAAGTGGTTAGAAAAACATTTTATATAGCCCACCTAATCATGAAGGGATTCACATCTAGATCAGGGGAGGTCATCGTGCCTCTTTACTCATCCCTCATCAGGCCCATAATTGAGTACAATGCCCCTTTTGGGATGTACCTTACCAGACACCTGCAGCAACTGGAAAGACCCCAAAAGTACCTCACCAAGAGGATCAAAGGGCTCAAACAGATGCCATATGCTGCCCAGTTAAAGAAACTCCAGCTCTACTCAGTGGCATACTGCCTGTTCAGAGGCGATCTGTGCCTGATGTATAAAGCCATGTCCAACCCGGAATTAATGGACATGCTGCACCTCAGAAAATCCAAATCCCATCGAGCTACGCGCTCGAGAGACTTGAACCTCTGCACTGAAATAAATAGGACATGCTGGAGGGACAGATTCATAACACAGAGGCTCCCTTCACTCTGGAATAAAATTCCAGTCCAGGTTAGGCAGAGTCCCTCATTGACTCTCTTCAAGAGGAATCTTGATGAGTGGATGGGAGATCGTAGGTTTACCCCGGGTATCACTTCTGTGTCACTGTTAGACAGAGGCACAGTATACTAACCTCGAAAAAGGGCATAGCAAAATAAATTTAAAATGGGTGGCGAAAGCCAAACACATTCTGGCTAGGCTTATAAATGCCCTAGGGCAGATAGCCTAGTATGAACCTATGAACCTATGAAAAACATATTATCCATTTGTAACTTCTTGATTTTAAGTAAGTTACGGTCTAGTTCATTCAACTGCTCTTGCAAACTATATTAACATTTCTTCCCCTGTTAAATGTTAATTCGTCATTTTTTAACCAGTCTGACAGCTGAGGTACATTAGAACCTACATTATTCAAAGTTGTAGCTCTATTTGTATTATTTACCTAATTTAGCGTTAGGTCAGAACGAAGGGGTGGTATGGTTACATCAACCAGAGACAGTTGTCTTTGTGTGTCAATGTTACCAATAGTTGAAGTCAATGCTGCATTAAACTGTTGTGAAGTACCCGGTACAACATTGTCCTCAGAAGAACCATCAGATGTTGCATTAATGTCTGTAGATACACCTGGTGTAGAATGAATAGTAAATTGTGACCTCATTGACTGCTCTAGTCGGTCCATTCTGTTGATCAACTTCTGTATCAGAATAATTAAATCTACTCCTCCATTACTTGCCGAAACCATTGTTGATTGTTGTGTTTGGTTTGGTGAAACATTGCCTTCTTCCAACTCCATACTCGACTACACCACGAAAAAGGTGAACAAACAGAAATCACTAATCAATCACAAAATAGAATGGAGCAGGCAAATGTTTATATGAACACACCAACATTTTATTGCAATCCAAGGTTAAAATTGTAGAATATCCAAATGTATAAGTGCTGTTGTCTCCTTTTTAAATAAGTTGAAGAGACTTCATCAGATACAATTAGTTACTTTCATCACCTGAATTTAAAAGAAGGAATTCAAATTACATCACACCTAGAGCAGTCAACACACCTTCATTTAAAGCCATAGTATACTTAAAATTGTCATTACTTCCACAACACCGTGAAAGTTGTTAAAAACATTAAAAATACTTTTAAAATGCTTCATGAATTTTAAAATCACCACCTATCTACAATTATATCAATAACTTAACATTTAAATAAATTTAAATAAATAAATCCATGTGGTAATATAAATAAATACCTAACGTATTGGAGAACATATATAAGTATAAATAAATATTAGATAATAAGGGTTTTGTATGTGTTAGCAACATTAAGGTTAAGATACCATTTCACTGCACCTGCAACTCCATTGGTGTAATATACCTGGTCCTGTGTGGATTGTGCAACTGTTTTTATGTAGGGAAACTCAAAGAAGTTTTAATGACTGTATTTGTGAGCATTCCCTAGATATTAGAAACCAGAACATTAATAATGCACTTTATAAACATGTTGAAAGAAATCCAGGGTACAAATCTGAATTCATGGGGATTGACCAGGTTATTAAAAACCCTAGGGGGTCCTTGGGTTGACTGGATTGAGGTTGTGCACTTGAAATGGCAGATCAAGCTAATTGCATGTGTTTACCTAGGCTTGAATAACAAGATTTGTTTACATATTATTTTGAAGTTACACTCATACACTGTTTAAAGTTTTTGGTTATTAGGTGTTTTTAAGTTCATGTGCTTTATTGTTAAGAATTACTTTTTTATTTATTTTATTGTATATAAAATTGTTTTCAAGTGAGTATGTTTTACAGCTCAAACAGTATTTGTAGGTTTCTACTGACCTGTTGCAAGTACTTATTTTTATTTAGTTTCATTTTATTAAGCTTTGAAGGTGTGACATTAAGCTGTTAATGAGTACGCAGCTTGATTGGTGGTTGTGTAGCATGTGATTTATTTGGTAGGGTTTTTTATGAGTGTTGTATAATGATTTACCTGTTCTGAAGAAGTCCATGGTACATGCTTGATGAAAGCGCTTAACTATTAAAAATTTATTACTGTCCGTTTAAGGGTTGTTTTCATTTCTTGGACCTGGTATTTGTTATTTTCATCGTGGTTTTTACTGTGGTTCCTGGTTTTACTGCAGCTTATTCCTTTCTGTAATAAATAGCATATCCTGTGGTGGGTAAGTAGGTTGTATATGGTCTTCTTCGCTTTAGGTAGCAGCAACGGCTTTCATCCTTCTCATCCTCATTTTATTCTGTACTGTAAGTGATATCTCTCATTTCTTAGCTTTCCTTCATTATCTTTTCTTAGTGTATTTCTTTGCAGATTTTAATGTGGTCTATACATTATATATTAAACCTTATAAACTAGGATAACAGGACTAGTAATTTGCCTTAGTATCTCTTCCACTTCACTTCATCTACTCTAGCAATTTGCACTATTATCACTATTTGCACTATTCAATATACTTGCTTTTACATTCCTTTGTCTTCATTACATCCTGTGGTCAAACATTATAGCATCCAGAGCCATAACTAAGGTGGGGTGAAGAAGGAAGCTGCTCCATTTGTAGGCTGTTAGGTGGCAAGATCTGCAGGTGTCAGTGGTGCGACACTGCATTACTGGCATGTTTCATGAAGATGTTCATAAATAAATTCCAATGCTTAATTTGGAGTCACAGATGAAATTCTAAAGTGATCAGAGTTTGTTGATTTAATGGTAGCAAGCTACTTGTTACATCAGTTGGCAACAAATTGTGTATAACAAGGTAAAACTAGCCTTAAATGTGTCTGTTATTATAATGGCTATATCCATGGGATTGTAATGTGTGATACTTACAATTATGGCCTCAGTACTTTGTTAGATGTTGTCCCTTTATTTTCTGGCATAAATGAATAATGGTTTGTAGCTTCTTTTGGTGTCTGTAGCAGCCTTAATTTCACACTCGGCTTTGCATCTGTTCTTTGATGGCATGTTTCGTTGTGGTCTTGAGTTTGCAGATTGGGATTTCTTGTGACTTTTCATTATTTTCCTTCTTATAGGTTCATAGGTTGGTACTAGGCTATCAGCCCTAGGGCCTATACAAGCCTAGCCATAACAATTACCTGGCTATTTCTTCCCACACTATTTACTTCCCTGGACCCCTGTCTAGCAGGGCGACTGATGTGATCCCTGGGGTGAATTTCCTTTCTCCCATCCAATTGTCAAGGTTCCTTTTGAAGAGAGCCAAAAAGGCACTCTGCTTGACATGTATGGGCAATCTATTCCAGAGTCTGGGGAGTCTCTGGGTCAGGAACCTATCCCTCCAGCATGTTTTGTTTATTGTGATGACAAGGTTTAGATCCCTGGAGCGTGTGGCTCTGAGGGATTGGGATTTCTTTAAGTGTAGCATGTCCAACAGCTGTGGGTTTGATATGGCCTTCAATGTAAAGCAAAGATCACCTCTGAGTAGACGATATGCGACAGAGTATAGCTGGAGTTTTTTAAGGCGGTCAGCGTAGGGCATCTGCTTTAGGCCTGTGATTATTTTAGTGAGGTATTTTTGCGGCCTTTCCAGTTGTTGCTGATGTCTTGAGAGGTACATACCAAACGGGGCATTGTATTCTATAATGGGTCTAATGAGGGATGCGTACAGTGGGACAATGACCTCCTTTTTTCTGGATGAAAAGCCCTTAGTGATGAGGTGTGCCACATAGAAGGATTTCCTGACTGTTGTGGCGATGTGGTTATTGAAGGTGAGACCACTGTACACTTGTGTCCCTAAGTCTCTTTTCACACTTTCGGTGTTTAGTGTACTGCCACCTATATGGTAATTCACAGATACATGTTTTTTCCCAAAGGGGATAACTATACATTTCTTGGCATTGAGCTTGAGCCCATGGCTTTGGCACCAAGCATCTGTTTCTGTAAGGCCCTTTTGTAGAGTATCCACATCATTTGGGGATTCAATAATGGCTCCCAGTTTGCAGTCATTTGCGAACATTGTTAGCCAGAGACCCTTAGTGTTGGCCTGCATTTCAGAGAAGTAGATGCCAAACAAGAGAGGTCCCAGGACTGAACCCTGAGGTACTCCACTTGTCACTTGTCTGGAGCTGGATTTGGAGTCAGCTACTTTTACAGTGTGGGTTCTGTCAGTAAGCCAGTTGGCAACCCATCAAGTGACGTAGGGATTAATGCCCAGCTTAGTAAGTTTATCCATGATTCCAGAGTGGGGGATGGTGTCAAAGGCCTTGGCGAGGTCCAGATAGGCTATGTGGACTGCCTTACCCTCGTCCATGGCTTTGGAGACTGATTCGAAGAAGTCAATCAGGTTCAGGAGACAAGATCGGCCCTTCACGAACCCTAACTGGGTGGGGTCCAGTGTTTGAAGGTTGCCAATGTCTTTGTTTATAAGTTCCATGATAATACACTCCATGGCCTTGCAGATAAGGCTAGTCCGACTGATGGGATGGTAGTTTCCAGGATCCAAGGTGGATCCCCCCTTGTGGAGTGGGATAACTGTAGCTCTGCGCCACTCAGTGGGCACGAAACCTGAGGTGAGGCTATGATTAAACATGACACTTAGGTGAGGTGCCAGTTCATATTGTAGTTCATGTAGTACACAGCCCGGGATGTCATCTGGTCCCATGGATGCTGTATTCTTAGCTTTGGAGAGTGTTTTTTTTACCTGTGTGGCCGTTATTA
The DNA here is from genome assembly GCF_019279795.1 of Protopterus annectens. Classification (NCBI taxonomy): domain Eukaryota; kingdom Metazoa; phylum Chordata; order Ceratodontiformes; family Protopteridae; genus Protopterus; species Protopterus annectens. The sequence continues at coordinate 1,259,854,819 of NC_056729.1, forward strand.
CCGGAATTTGGCGATCTTCCGGTATTGAAATGGGCCATTTAGGGAGTGAGAGGGGGGTGAAGTTGGCACTGAATCGATCTGCCAGGATATTGCCAATATCTTTGGGATCAGTATATTTAATGCCATTCTGTTTTAGCTCAGAGCAGATCTGAGCATTGCCATTTAGATTCTTGACGTAGTTATAGAATGTCTTGTGATTGTCTTTGGAATCTTTGGCAATTTTATTTTCGTAACTAGCTTTGGAGGATTTTATGAGGAATCTCAGTTTATTACAGTTATAGAGTTTATTAATACAAGGGATCCACCAGAGAGGTGTATTCTTACGTTGACCATTCTATTATGACAGACAAGTACAGACTGTTCAGGTACTAGTAAAAACTGGAGATGAATGTGACAGACCTCTCACTTTTGTTCATTTGCAGGGAGTTGTTGGGAATTTTGCACAGGTCTTCTACAAGCTGAAGCCAATTTGCATGGAAATGCCCCTAAAGATGGTCTTGTTTGGAAGTAGGTTGGTGCCACTAGACAGGACATTGAAGACAACTGAGTTCTGATAACTCAATCAGGGATGAGAAGTTGCAGAGTGAGGTATGGGTCAGGTCTAGGTTGGTAAGGAAGGGGTCAAGATTATTAGAGGATCTAGTGGGTGGTTTTACAATTTTCCTTAGTGCACTGGTGTAAACAAAGCATAGGAAATGCTGAGCATATGCACTTTTAAAGGTTTAAGTGCACTAATAAACTCTTGCAAGTCACATAGTAAGAAGATATTTGATTTACTGTTTAAACGCTCAGTGGTATTAAAGTATTTTACATGATCTTTGTGGGACATTGATGGGTCTCCATAGCTAGCAATGAAGTAGCAGTGGGATTTTTAATGATGATCTGGATCTACAGGAACTCCAAGTTAGGGTCATGAGTAATCTGCCACAAGGAGATGATGATACTGACATATACATATACTTACCTACAGCTATCCGTAGGCAAGAAGGAATGATAAGCACTGAATCACAATCAGTGACATGGATATGAATGTAGAACATGATATTGTTATACAAAAAGGGGAGAATATTAGTACTGGTTATGGCAGACTTGATATAACTATACTAGCTAGGAAAAGTGATTTCATGCCACCCAAATCATCTTTAGCTATTATTTCTTTTGAAAAAGCTGTCTGTAGGATGGTGGAAAAATAATTTGGTGTGTTTCTTAACAGCACCAAAAGTTTCAACTTAAGTAAAGATGAATGGTTGTAGTTACAAACTGTACGATCCCACTTGGATAAATATGTTTTTAAAGAGGCAGATAGAGGGGGTAACTGGGTAATTATGAGTAAGGGAGGTTATCATGAGATGGTCTGGCAATTAATTTGTGATAACAGAGATTATGAACAGCTATCCATGAACTCAGTATGGAAATTTAATGCTGAACTATCTGATTTATTGGATAGAGGGAAAAGGTTAGGCTTCCTGACAAATAAAGATGTTAAAAAGTTGTTAGTAAAGGAACCCAAGGATCCAAAATTTCACACCATTCCCAAAATCCCCACGGACATGATGAATCCCCCAGGGAGACCTATTGTATCCATGACTGGTTCATATTTGGATTATGTGGGTCTGTTCTTGGATCATCAATTTAAGATATACTTGATGAAAGTACCTTCCCATATAAAAAATACTGGTGGATTGTGTCATGGGTTGAAGGGGGTTAATTGGCAGGAAGGATACTTCTGGGCCACCATTGATGCTTGTTCATTGTATATCAATATAGGTATAAGATGGTGCCTGGAAGCGATGTTCAGGATCATGGGTGCGGAACCCAGAACCTCCTTTTTGCTATGGAATTTTGTCTCAGTCATAATTATTTCAGGTCGGACAACAATTTTTTCCTTCAGAAGAGGGGTACAGCAATGGGGGCGTCTTTTCCCCCCACTTATGCTGTAATTTATGTGGGTGATTTTTAAAATGAATTCATGTACCCTATAGAATATTTTTCAAAAAATGTGATTTATTACAAAAGATATATTGATGATTTGATTTTATTTGTAAGGATGAACAACAAGAATTTGTGAGGTTTGTGGAGTGTTTAAATAACACTCACCATGGTTTGAAATTTTCATGTCAGATAAGTTCTTCTGTCATCAGTTTTTTGGACGTTGAATTGTACATAGATCAGAGTTTTGAAATTCAGTATAAACCCTACAGGAAATCTACATCTGTGAATATTTTTTTTTTACATGCAGAGAGCATGCATCCCCCGCATTTGATCAAGTCCTTGCCTTTTAGTGAATTTAAAAGAATTCTCCAGAATACATCTCAGGAAAGACTTAAAAGATTTTTCTTGGATGAGGTGAATGATAGGTTAAGTACACAAAGGTATTCTAATGAACTATTGAGAGTAGTTTGACAGAATGTAGAAAATAAAGACAACAGATTTAAAGAGGTTGTTCATGTATACAGACCTCTCAGAAAAGGGAAAACAATGTAAAAGATAGGTTGTTTTTTGTGACAAAATATTCCCTTTTCTCCAGCACAGTGGAAAAAATTGTTAGAGAACATTGGGATCAGGTTACACAGAATGGGAGTGTGGGACACCTCTTTTATAGATATGTCACCTTTTCCTATAGCAGATACAACAACATGAAGGAAATATTGAGGGGATACGGTGCTTTTTATTGTGGCACCAGCAGAGTGGGCACACAAGCTTGTGGTCAATGCTCGGTATGTTGTAGGGTCAAAAATTTGAATGGGTGTAAGATTAATGGTAAGTTGTACAAGGCCATAAAAGCTTTTAACTACAATTCCCAAGGGATTGTATATATTATTGGGTGTGGTTGTCAACAAACCATGTGGTATGTTGGGCAGACCAAAAGAAAAGTTAAGATTAAAATTATGGAACACCTAGGTGATGTTAGAAAATGCAGGAATGAGATCACAGTGGGTTACCATTTCACTTCTGCACATGGGGGTTCTATCAGTATCTTGTTCTTCAGTGTGTTAGTACGTCCACATTTGAAATTTGGAGGGAGTTTCAAAGAGGCACTAAGCAGGTTAGAGTGTATAATGATCTTGAATTTTAGAACAATATCCCCTAGAGGCATGAACATTGATAGCAACATAACAGTGAAGTTTTATTGCTTGATGTATTTATAAGGTTCCATGTGAACATATACTATATGGGAATGTTTTGTTTCATGGCTTTTGATATATTTTTGATGTTATTAAAATGCTTTCAAAATGCTTTTTGATCTTTTCATGCTGCTATAAGGCAGCTATGCCTTTAAAATGCTTAAAAAGGGGAAAATGAAAGCTCTTAATTGTACTAATTGGATAATCATGTAATTGTCAGTATATATACTGGGTGCAATTTTATGCTAACTTATTCCTTAGAAGGCGAAAGGCCGAGTTACCAGAATAAACTCATTTGGAATTTACACCTGTCGTGTGTGGATGTGTTACAGCTTGGAGTTCTATGTTTCTTTTCTTATGATACTACATTTGTTTTCATTATGATAAGCACTAAATCCTGATGTAGAGAGTGTTGTAAGTGTATTGAAACCATATCTCAGTTATTACACATAGGATTTGCACAGATGAATAAATAAATCAAAAATGTTCACAACAGTGGAAAGGCTAATTTTGATGGTCTTTGCCCAACTTACTTAAGAATCTGATACCTTCACTGCACTTCCTGTACAACACAGCTTCAGCACATCACTGTCTAGTGCCATGTTTCTTGACCCATTGAAAATAGCCATTGTTATTCTAGTTCCAAAATTTTCCACTAGCATAATGAAGGACTCCATTCATCCTATAGGTTTACTATCTTCACTATCCAAAATCCTGTTAAGAACTGTCTTCTTCAAGATTTCATAGTAGCTATGGTGACACCTCACCACTGGACCAGTAATCAAGGAGCCTCAATCCTCACCACTGACAACAGTGGGGAATGTTCACTGGGAGAATGACAGATACACACATAGTATTTCCAGATCAGCTCTCTGCATCAAGTGCAATTTCCCTTAAAAGCACACGAGCACACAGAGACCATGGTCAATACAGGGCTGGTTTCTCCCTCTTTCTCCAGATCCCCAGTAGGACTCCCCACTGGCACAGCTATAGAGTTGAGATCTCAGCTGAGTGACCAAGCCAAGACCTCCAGCACCCTCTCTGCCCAACCACTGCTTCATATCCCTGCCCAAGTAACTGACCCACACACACTCTTTGAGGTTTTATTTACACATACACACAAGCACACACACACACACACACACACACACACATACACACACACAAACACCTGGGAAAGGCTGGCACAGGTTTTCTAGCTATGCCCCATCTGCTCAGACTATAAGGTAGTTTTCACTGCCACATGCCACTCCTTATCACCTACTTTATTGCCCTTAACAAAGGGTGTCCAATCTTACTCTGTAATATTAATAATAGTACAAATGGTAGTTTGACCAAGGGCAAGGCTATTAGGAGTGACCCACACAGTGTCACCAAATAAATATATAAGTACTCTCAAAACTTAGATATCTCTGCACAGATCAGCCACAATGAAAGGTTTGAATATATTTAATAATAAGTAATAAAATAATGAGACAATACTAAATATATATTCACAGTGACATCAGAGTTCAAAATTACAGGAAATATTTAAACAACACTGAAGGACAGTTTCAAATAAAGAAAGAAAAATATCTAAACTAAGCTTCACTATATTTCTGACTGTATCTAAGAGACTTATACTGTTCCCTGGAAACTTACTTCGTTAGAGCAATGCAGATGTTTTGGTGAATGGTTCTTGTCAGGTCCAAGGCCAAATACAAAATGCTCTGTCTCACTAAGAGACTTCTCAGATTAATATCTTAAATATTACTACTGGGATAGCTTGCAGAATAACATCACTTCTTGTCATGTAACCACTAGTTCCCAGGCCAAACCCCCCATTGCTAAAGATGGCAGTATTTAGCATCTACCTGTAAAAATATACAGACAAGAGCTTCTCATCAGAACTCTGGCAGATGCTGGAAGTCATAAAGCAATTGCATTCCTTCATTCTTTCAAGACTAGTAATTAGTTCACCCTAAAGACAATCCAGAAAGTTTCCTAGTACAAATATTGTCTCTCTTGCTGTATTGAAAACTGAAAGATACCACTTTTTATGACCGAGCCATAAAGTAATTTAATTTCAGTTATTTTTCTGAAGTTTGCTGGACTGAAGTTAGCCTCCTCTATTCCAGTTTCCACTGTTAAAATATATACATTTAAACAGTTACAATAGTGCATGTACCTTTCTATTCTCTTCCAGTAGGGCACACTGTGGTTACATTTCAAACAGCACTTTGCAAATACCTTTTCAGCACACACATCTGTGCAAGCAGTTTGATATACACATGACATACAGTTCTAATACATTTGTAACACAAGCATCTTATATAAATCATTTCGATATTCACCAATGACATATAGTTATTCACAAAATTCCAGCTAGCTGTGCCGGCAGTATCTCCTTTCACCACAACTATCTTCATTAATTTATCCAAAACTTTTGACCTCACAAAACATTCTCTTGACAGCAAAGAGTTCTCGCTCTACAGTCTTCAGTCTACTTATTTAAGTTGGTTCTAATATTACCTGCTTAATGGAGTCTTCAACATTTTTCTTCCATGTTCCCAGTCATCTTTGCATGCAATCCTGTCCAGCATTACCCAGACTTTCCTCTTTACTGTTTGTTATTTCAGCAATGCCTTCATTCTTACTTAAATACAAATGCTATCTTTACGTACACAATTGATACTATATTTTAGCAAACTGGAATTTTACCTGAGGATATCTGTAAATCATTTAAATCTTCAGTGTCCACAGGTCTGCAAAAATCATGAGTTTAAAAGTCATGATCAGCAAACAAACCCTACTCATAAATGATCTAGCTCATGCCACAACTACCAAAGTCTTACAGGCTGGTATGTGGGTTGTTGCAAAATAGTGAAGTTGAATAAAATGTGGTCTGGCAGGTCACATTTCCATTCATATCAGAATTAATTGTAATAGCAGTACTTCAGTGCTCAACAGTGTAGCTCTGTCTCCAACAAGCTAACTATTCAGTTGTCAGTTGCTTTGGAAAGGAGTATTTCTATCCATTCTTGAATACTCCTTGAATACTCCTAAAAATCACACAAAAGCACCAAGCAATGCATAACTGAGTCTGTCAGTTCATAGCTATAGCTGGTAAGAAGATTCACTGCTGTCAAGCTTTGCAGCAGACAGGTTGGCTCCATGGCTTCTTTCCATTTGTGAGCATTGCTGTTATATCGTCAGTGGCATAACATGAAGCACACCCACCTTTGGTGCAGAAGGCTATGAGTTTTACTCTCACAACAGGTCTATTGATTGTTGATACTGCAGTGTGTGTTTGAGTATTGCAGCACCTTGCAAAGACTCACTTGCTTCAAGCAATACTCCAGGCCTGGGATATAGTTTAGTTGTTATCCACTCTGTATAGGAAACCAATCGATATGTTGCATGATCCCATAGAATTTGCACTCTTTCTTTTTTTGGCAGTATTTATATATCAAAGTATATGCAGGATGTTTCCCATTGTGTCTGTATCACTGTGTCACATGTTTATGTACTGTAAAATCTGCAAAGAATTTTACTGCAAATGCATAAATTATGTCCTGCAGATGGATGTTCATGTCATTGTTTACTGGTAACATTTTACATTCATAATGTCCCTCTTTTAGTTTTATGATGTATTTAAAACATATGTTATTTTTGTTTTCAACCCCAAAGTTCATAATGAGGCAATAAAATCTGTATGATTTGATGAGATATGTCATCATTTTTGCGTTTTATTTAATCCAGACTTGATTAGGGTTGCAGTCATTTTAGAAAGCTACACCATCTTTCCTTTTTCTTATTAATGTTGGAAGTCCACAAGATTGGTATATTGTTAAATGTGCTTTTATACTTACATGTTATTTGTAAGCATTCAAGAATGCAGATGTTAGTGCATCATAGAACTTACTTAAATCTAAATAGGCAGTTTCAAGTCAGCCCAGATAAAGTCAGAGTATAGAAATATACTGTAATAATCTACAATAATCTACTGCTACTTGTTACCACTCCCACAAGAGGGGAAAACATACTGGACCTGATCATCACCAACATGGGGACTCTATGCTCCAGACCAGAAGTGTATCCCTCACTGGTAAGATAAGACCATAAACTAATCTCACTGGATATTCACATCCCGACCCCACCCCCTGTCTAGAAAACCACAGTGAAAAACTTCTCTAAAGCAAATTTCACACTCCTCAAAACCGAGGTGGAATCCTTCAAAGCCCCCTGGCCTGTGGAAAATATGGCCCAGACCGCAGAATCCTTTATAAATGCATTCTATGAACACCTTCAGGAATGCATGGATCATGCAATCCCAAATAAAACCAAGACCCAGTCCTCCAAAGGCAGGCGTCCTGTCTGGTGGACCCCAGCCATAAACAAACTATACAATAGAAGGAGGAAGCTACTACATGATAGAGCAAAATCCCAAAAAGGGAAGGCATCTCTGATCAGTATTAGCAAAAAACTACGGGCACTCATAAAATCGTCTAAGGCCAGCTTCGAGAGAAAAATTGCACAGGACACTAAGGATAATCACAAGGCTTTCTTTAGTTATGTTAGGAACCTGGGTGGGAATTCCCAGATATGCTCAGAATTAGTCCAAAATGACAAAAAATACACCGAACCCACAGACATTGCCAACATCCTAGCTGACAGGTTCAGTGCAAACCCCCCCCTCCCCACCAAAAGGGCAAATATCTATCCCAGCAGAGTGCTGCCCCCCTGACATGTCAGATGCTCAGGTAAGAGTGCCCTCTCCAAAGCAAAAAACACAGCATCAATGGGACCAGACGGTGTCCCGGGCTGCGTCCTACATGAACTCCAAGAAGAGCTAAACCCAAACATAAAACTACTGTTCAGTCTCAGCCTTACTACAAGATATGTACCCAAAGAGTGGCGTACAGCAACAGTGGTCCCTCTCCACAAAGGTGGTGTCTCAACGGATCCTGGAAACTATGGCCCCATAAGCCTGACTAGCTTGGTCTGCAAAGCTATTGAAAGGATCATCATGGACCTCATAAATAAAGATATTGCGGACCTACAGACACTAGATCCTACCCAGTTCGGCTTTGTTAAGGGCAGATCCTACCTCTTAAACCTGGTCAATTTCTTTGAAACAGTCACCAAGGCCATTGATGAGGGGAAGGTGGTCCACACAGCCTACTTGGACCTCGCAAAAGTCTTCGATACAATACTCCACTCGGGCATTATAGATAAGCTAACCAGCTTAAATATAAACCCCTATGTCACTAGATGGGTTGCAAACTGGCTCAAGGACAGAACCCACATGGTTAGAATTGCTGGAGCCATGTCAGACTCCAAACCAGTTACAAGTAGCGTCCCACAAGGCTCAGTCCTGGGACCTCTCTTGTTCGCTATATATTTCTCGGAGGTACAGGCCAACATGGAAGGACTGTGGCTGACCAAGTTCGCAGATGACTGCAAACTGGGTGCCATAATCAACTCTCCAGCCAACACAAGCATCCTCCAAAAGGGCCTCATAGAAACAGACAACTGGTGCTAGAGCCATGGCCTCAAGCTAAATGCCAAAAAGTGTATAGTCATCCCCTTTGGCAAAATCAAAGTGCCCACAAATTACCACATAGGTGGTAATCCATTAAGTACAAAAGAAGTAATTAGGGACCTGGGGACCCAAGCTGATAGCAATCTCTCATTTGACAACCACGTGGCCAAAGTGGTTAGAAAAACATTTTACATAGCCCAGCTAATCATGAAGGGATTCACATCTAGATCAGGGGAGGTCATCGTGCCTCTTTACTCATCCCTCATCAGGCCCATAATTGAGTACAATGCCCCTTTTGGGATGTACCTTACCAGACACCTGCAGCAACTGGAAAGACCCCAAAAGTACCTCACCAAGAGGATCAAAGGGCTCAAACAGATGCCATATGCTGCCCGGTTAAAGAAACTCCAGCTCTACTCAGTGGCATACCGCCTGCTCAGAGGCGATCTGTGCCTGACATATAAAGCCATGTCCAACTCGGAATTAATGGACATGCTGCACCTCAGAAAATCCAAATCCCATTGAGCTACGCGCTCGAGACTTGAACCTCAGCACTGAAATAAATAGGACATGCTGGAGGGACAGATTCATAACCCAGAGGCTCCCTTCACTCTGGAATAAAATCCCAGTCCAGGTTAGGCAGAGTCCCTCATTGACTCTCTTCAAGAGGAATCTTGATGAGTGGATGGGAGATCGTAGGTTTACCCCGGGTATCACTTCTGTGTCACTGTTAGACAGAGGCACAGTATACTAACCTTGAAAAAGGGCATAGCAAAATTAATTTAAAATGGGTGGCGAAAGCCAAACACACTCTGGCTAGGCTTATAAATGCCCTAGGGCAGATAGTCAAGTATGAACCTATGAACCTATGAACAAACATTTTCAAGTAAACTGTAGTGAGAAATGATCACATATCATGCACAAAGTGTCATGTTAACAGGTCAGGAAAAATGCAACAATTTTATTTATACAACAGAAACAATGGAAAGAAAAAAATGGAAGGAGTTCATTTTTGGCATGATGATTAGATTTTATCAGGGTCACTGACAGGCTAGGAAACTAATAGCCACAATGAGCAGATATGTATATGTGTTCTTCAAACTATGTTTAATAGCCAATTATTTGGTACAAAAATTTATACACATGCATCAGGGAACTGAACACTGGCATACAAATGAAAGTTTGTCTTTATGTATGATTCACAGGAGTGTGTAGTTCCCAAGGTTTACACTGCTATCCTGCACTACAGATCTTCCAGAGTACTGTATTGAACTTCTAGCATTGAAGTACAGTACTGCACAGCAGAGAAGAGAATGTTAATAAGGTGTATGTCAGGCACATATCTTATTACCTAACCATTCTCTGCTGGTCTGTGCTGTGCCATTATGTCCAACTACAATTCATAAAGAATCACCATTCATTAGGCATGATGGAGGAGTCAGAGTCATTACCATTGTATAGTAATGAAGGAATCTGGCACTCTGACAGTTCACATTGCCTAGTGATAGGGGGACCACTATGTGGGGGATAGGATTATTTGGTGTTAAGTTTTCCTGCACCGTAGGAAACTCTGTTGCTGTTAGGCTTTTCCTTTCATGCAAAGGAGGATTTTTTTTTTTTTTGTAATAAACTTCTGATGAACTGGTGTGCTCTGGTAGCTGTTATGGTCCAGAAACAATGGTAGATAAGCAATGCTAATCATGTTAATGTTGGTTAAAATTAATTGCAGCCCATTGCTATAATATCTTTGAATTGTGTATGTTCCTGGGAGACTCCTTTGCATGGAGCACTATGGCTGTGCATTGAGAGGAGACTACAGCATCTTGATCTTTGTGGCATAGAGGGATAAAACCGTGACTGTATGCCAGTTGATCTGAGCTTGACTAGTATCTCAAAAGTGAGGGACATAGTGGTCCCAGTCTGTCAGCTACACCCATGCCAGAGGAGGCTTGTATGATGCCAGTAGCCTCTGGATTGAAGGGCATGATCTTAGAGATCCCAATCCTGTGTTGGTAGGTGTCATGCAGTGTTTAATTGGGAGCATCCACGCATCAGTGACAGAGTACATGATACATCCCATATCAGCTACTTGAGACAGAGGTAGGACTATACCTACAAACATCCCTCATGAATTTCTGTATGATTGTTGTGCCACTGACTGCTCTCTGCCTGTGACAGGAATGAATGGGCAGTGGCAACAGGTCAATGATCATCATGCACAAGAGCCACAAAGAAAGAAAGAAGAAATAAAAGAACAGAAAAAGCCTCTGTGTAGTTGGAAAAAGCCTTACTGGCAGCAGAGTTTCCTGTCATGCAAGGAACTTGGATTGCAGAACATCAAGCTGCTCCCACTTAGACTCTGCCTGTTCATTTTTGTGTACTAAGGAATTGTCTCAGTTTAGTATGGAGCAAAAACACCTGAAACGGGGCATCATAGAAGCAGCCATGAAGTTTGCCTGTGCCCACACATTTAGTGGATGGAGGACATGTTGTCACTGTGGTAACCTAGAATGTCTTTGCTACAAATGCAAACTTCTCTTCACTTGCTATTGAAGGCTATTACTACCAAGGCAGAATCCACCCTCCCCAAGACAGACACCATGACGCTGACCCTCCTCAAAAATTGAGGCTATTAGCATTAGCATTAGCATCTTAGTCTTCCCCAATATCCCACCCAGAATGGGCATGTCCTATCCTCACCTATCAGCTCCATCAAACTCCCATCTAATAATCTAATTCTGGTTGCTTGGGCCATAGTTAGGGCTTTATTTTTTGTACGCCACTGGTACTGCCTACTCTGAACCAGAAGTCATGGTCATCTCCCAGAAAAGTGTGAACGTCTTGCTGCTTTTAATAAGAGACAGGATATCTAAGTGGAGTAGTTTAAATAACTTGCAGCCTTTTCACAAGTGAGGATAAAGGGTATTAGGTGATTGAGCATTACATTTGTGCCTTAAAAACAGTACTGCAGAAACTCTGCATTGTATTGCAGGCATTTTACAGACTTTTGTGGAGATGTTTGAGCTGAGCTATGGGACAGAGGCCTCCGTTTATTGGTTGTTCTGTGTCATCTTCCTGGCATATAGTCATGAACTTTATGTAATGACTGAAAGCGAATGGAGAAACTCAGATCATTGAACAACACAGGCTGACAGAATAGCTGCCTATGGCTCTGATTGTGAACTATAGTGAGATGAACTCCTATAAAGAGGAGTTCTTGGAAATATAAACATACAAAGATGCATGCACAAAGAAGTGAAGCAAATGCAAACAGGTTTACAAAAATAAAGTAGAAGGGCTGATGATTTAGGATTTCGCCATTTTCAAATCATGAATATTTTCCAAAGTCTCATGAAAAAGAAACTGACTGAAAATGAGAGCTAATCAGTTTTAGAAAAGTTTACAAAAGTTAGTATGAAGTTACTAAGTGGCCCTCATATTCAAATGTTCATCAGTGACTTTTCTTGTGCAGCCCCTGGTAAGGTATTATTGGATCAGACATAAGACATAATATGAGTAGCTGAATCAACTTCTCCACCAGCAAATTATTTCATTCTGCATGTTACAATTATTGGCTAGTTTTTATATGAATATTATTTTCTTCTTGGGATTCATTTCTTTAGTAATTGCATAAACCATTGCCTATGTATTTTGAATACATAACTATAACTTTGGTGTCTTCATGTTATTTATTTTCTTTTTATTAATTTCATTCACTGTGCTGCTAAGCTAGTCTGCTAACCTTTATCAGCCATGACCTGGGCCAAATTGGCACTAATAGCTTTTAAACAGGAAGTTACATCAGTAATTGACATTCTGATCTTTATTACTCCTACTCTGTTATGAGCATGTCCTTGTCATGTTTACTCTAATTATTATTCTTTTACTATTGTATATCATTTTACTTTTATATTTCTCTATATTACTTACTCAGTGATTTGTATTGTTAAGTACTTAGATAATAGCTACTTTAATAAAGATGAACTTAAACTGTAGAATGGTATATGACTATGGTACTAGTCCTGTAGGAGCTATTTTCAGGCAGCCTGTGTAAATGCTTGACTGGGTAAATTAGGCAGGCCATTTAAATATTGGAGTCAGTAAATGAAATCTGATTTGAAAAAAAAATGTTACCAGGAAGCTGTATAAGTAGTCATCAAGGTTCCCTATTACAAGATCGCAGACACAGTTTGTCGAATGCGACTTGATCGAACCAAAAAGAGCAAAAAGGCAAAATAATGAAGCGTCTTTTCAGCAAATTCTTTCCCTGGGAAAGAATTTGCTTGGCGGCTTTTGTTACTTTGCCATTTTTGGCACTGTAGTGTGATCTCAGAGTTGGTATATTTAAGTAGGGGGGGGTGTGGGGGCAAAGCCCCCCACATTATGTAATGTTTTAAAGTTTTTTTGTTTTGTTTTGTTTTTTATTTTGGAACAGCGATTTTAAAATCTCTGTTTTGAGATTTCAACATTGTATGCTTTCGCTTACATGGGGTCGATTAATTATCATTCGCTTTTGTAAGCGTGCAATAATATAATATAGACTCGTCAACAAGAGCATGTGCAGGCATACATACTTGCATGTGCATACGAGTGATTGTGAGCACCATATTCTGTTGGAAGAACTATTAAAGTAGCTTTTAGATAAACAATTAAATACTTCATATCTTAAATATTTACTCTTTGCAATATGTATGTTTTTGGCTAATTTCACTTATTTGCAGTGATCCAACCATCACAAGGGTCCTAATTATACAGGTTATACCACACCAAGAGAGCAAATTTATACATTATGCCTGACCCCCCCCCCCCCCTTAGCATCTGGAGCTAGTAGGATTTTTCCAGTAGCTTTGGTTAAGTCTTAAATGGACAGAAAGCTAGCCATGCCAAGTTTCTCAAACAATCCATACACTTCAGACACGGAATAGGATTCACATTTAGATATCCTGCTTAACTTCCTGAAGTCTTTGCAAAACATTTGAGACCCACCATGCTTGAAAACCAGTAAAATTAGCTTATTCCACTCATTATGAACTTTTCTATAACCCATGTTTAAGCATGTTTTGTTCTTTATCCCTAACTGCTTGGTTTTGGACCGATTTTAGATCAGTCAGGAAAATATAGTGAGATTAGTTGGTTACCTATTACAAAAGCGAAACCCCAGTTGCACGAATATGGAAACATCAACACATACTGAGCAAACCGCAAAAACACTGAACGTCTTGAAGCGTGAAATTCAAAATGGTCCTTCTCCAGTATAGCTCCTTAAGGTAATTGTGCAATACTTACGGACCTTAGGGTTAGGGTGTGGGTTAAGGTAAGTGCATACATAGTAATATATGTAAGCTTTAGTTTAGGGTTAGAAGTAGGGTTTTGTTAAGTGTATGTATGTGGATTATTTATTTTGCTTGGTATAACTCCTTAATGTAGTTGTGCAATAGTTACAGACCTTAGGGTTAGGGTGCGGGTTAAGGTAAGTGCATACATAGTAATATTTAAGCTTTGGTTTAGGGTTAGAAGTAGGGTTTTGTTAAGTGTATGTATGTGGATTATTTATTTTGTTTGGGTAGGTAGTACATAGCGGGCGGTGGGGTTGGCCCACTATGCCGATTCGACATTTTGAATTTCATAGTTCAGGACGTTCAGTGCTTTCGCGGTTCGCTCAATATGTGTCAACATTTCCGTATTCACATATGTGAGGTTTCGCGGTTATACTATAGACCCAGATTAGTTAAGTACTGTTTTTCTGTATCTGTGTAAATCCATCCATTTGTGTTGTTTTTAATATTTCCTGTGACTTGAAACTCTAGTGTTTATTGTAAATATATATTTCGTATTTTCATGTTCTTTTATTAATTATTAAATATATTTAAACTTTTCATTGTGACTGGTCATTTAGAGAATATTTCAAACTTTGAGAGTGCTTATATTTATTTGGTGACACTCTGGCTACTTCTAAAAGTCTTGCTGCATTGGTCAAACACTACCATTTGTATTAGTATTAAGTTTATTTAGTATAATTGGATACCCTTGTAACAGCCTTACAGTAGCTGGCTTTTGAATGTTCTGGTGGCAATAGCTGGAAAATCTGTGCCAGCCTTTCCCAGCTGTGTGTGTGTGTGTGTGTGTGTGTGTGTGTGTGTGTGTGTGTGTGTGTGTGTGTGTGTGTGTGTGTGTATGCATTTGCACGCATCTCTCTCTCTCTCTTTTATATATATAAAATGTGCATGTGTCAGCTACTTGGAGCAAGGACACAGAGCACTGGTTTCACGGAGTGGGTGATGGAGGACTTGGCTTAGAACACTCGGCTGAGGCTGAGGACTCAATATATCTATAGCTGTGATCAGAATGGAGTCTTAATATGGACCTGGTAAGAGAGAGGAAAACCCAGCCACAGGGTACATCTCCTGCATGGATATGTCCCAATTCTATCCAATCAGGTGTTATGATAATATAAAGACCATAATAAGCATTTTAAATTCTTATTATTCTTGAATGAAAAGGATGGTGCATCTCCAACTATTCTCTTGACATTTTCATCACTGAGCAAAATTTTCCAGTTGTGCTGTATAATATCACAAATATAACTAGTATCACTGGAGTATGTTAAAGTCAATCTGACTTGTGTATGGTCAGAGGTATATATGTCATTATTAGTGGAAACATTATCTGATGTTCCTGATGAAAAAAATGGTCTCCCACACATACTCTTTGTTTTTTGGCATAATTTAAATGCTGATAGACATGCTTCTTGTTGTAGCCTCTTTTGAAAAGTTGTCATCCCAATGATTCATTTGCTCTCTCAAGCTTTTCCTCCCCTGGTGTGTAACCTAAAATACCTCAGGATGTGTCCTTCAACAATGCTATTAAAAATATGATTTGGATGCATACTGTGTCGGGATAGCAAATTATTCCTCTTGCAGCTCTTATGATGCACACTTGTATTTGTCCCATTAATAAGGTCCAACTCTAATTGAACATCCAAAAATTAAATATTTGTTGCAGAATGCTTCACTGTAAATTTCAAAAACTCAGTAGTAGTTTCTAGGTAAGTAATGAAGTCAACAAGAACCTCCACAGACCCCTACCACATAATATATACATCGTCCACAAAATGTCTATAATAAATAATATTTGTGCCAAAAACATTATTATTCATCACATGATTAGACTGCCAGTATGCTTATCCATTTTTAAGCACATCCTGGATAACTGGATGTGGAACAGAAAATACACCCCTGGGATTCCACCTGTGTCCCTGCTGGACAGGGGCATCAGGTGCTGACTTAGAACATGGGCTAAATTCTTGGCTAGGCTTGTAAGGGCATCTGGGCCAACAGTCTAATAACTTCCTATGATCCTATGATAACTATTGGCATAGGAAGTACCCATGGCTATTCCCCATTTCTGCCAATAGATATTCTTCTCATATAGAAAAATATTTTCTAGCACTATGGCTAGCAATTGGCATAATAAATCAATCCTGTTACCAGTATATCCTTCTTTCCCATGTAAGAAGTTCCTTACAGCCATAATCCCATAGTCATTTGGAATCACCATAAAGAGGCTCTTTATATCTTGTTTAACCATAAGTTGGCCTCTGAAATCAGTAATCCCCTGTATAAATGTATGTAAAGAATCAAGAAAGTCCTTAGTATCCTTTATGACAGTGGGAGTCAGTGACAATGCATTTTTCAACTCATGTTCAATGTCTGGACAGGAGTTCTGTTGCCCATCCTGCACCAGCAAAAAAAGACCGTAAAGGAGGATTCTTGTAGCATTTATTGATTTTAGGGAGTCCTTTATAATAGGTATTGCAGGATGTATAACTTTAAAGAAGTCATAGAGAGCTTCATCAATTTTCCGACACATTAATACATCATGTAAGAAGTCATTCATATTTTTGACCATTCTGTTTACAATAGCATGATTAATCAGTTGATATGTAGACTCTTCACTCAGCATGTTCGGCATCTTGTTGTTATAACTTATTTTGTCTAACATAATAACAGTAAAACCTTTATCTGCTGGACATATAATGATGGTATCATTGTATGTTAATTCTTTCAAAGCCAGTCTCTCCTCATTACTTAGGTTGTGAAAGTGATGCCTAGGTTCATTCAATCCCTTATAAATACGGGCTTCACATACTGTAAGAAAAGTATCTAGAATAACATTATTCTGAGGTATATAAATTCTAGGTTTCTTTAGCGTTCAGCACTCACCATTAGTATTAAAGCCAAAGAAATTTTTCAACATCACATCCCTGCAAAACATTTTTAAATTAGTCATGACATCACTTATTTGTGATGGAACAGCCAGAATAAAGGACAAACCTTTATTCAACAACAGTCTTTGAGCAGGAGAAAGTTCATAGCAACTTAAATTCACAACCAAGTCCAAATCAATTGTTGTAAAATTAATTAATGTTCTGTTGATCTTCTTTCTTTTTCTCCCCCTGCTCAAAGAATGATCCCCTTTGCATATGGGCTGTTGTATTAAAAGTAGAGGAAGCACTGGAAAATACAAAGATAGTACACAGGTGTCTTTATGTCTAGCGCCCAGATTAATATCAGATGTATATCCCAAAACGCCTTTCTGTAGGTGCACAAGAAGGATTAGTGTTCAAGCTAGTGCTTTGGGGGGAATTCACTTTAGTCTGTGACTTGTCAGCACTAACCGATTCATTAGCACAATTGATATCCTGTGCCTGTGTTAAAGGAGTAGCATTCAATCTGTGAACAGAACTTTCTCTAGGCCACTGAAAAATTCTTCCATTTTTAAAATCCATAAAATCTGTTATTACGTTTTTCATCTTAATACATTCCAACTTCATCATATACTGAAATATTAGAATAAAGTTGTTCTAATTTAACAGTGTAAGCATCCCCAGAAAACGTATTTTCTATGTCAGCCTGTTTCAATTCAACTTCCGATATTAAACTGTTTTCCACAAACTTAAAGTATTGCAATGATAGCCTCATATAATCAAAGCTAGTCACAAGATTAATCATTTGCCACCTTTCTAGCAACACGGGATAAGTATTACCATAAGTAGGCATCACCAGGACCCTGAACCCTCTTGGGATTACCTTATGATGGAGGCACATTTCTAGATGGAGACACTGCCATTGGATCGTTTTAAGTTTATGTAGCAAGCCTTCCAATACCCTATAGGCAGCAATAAAATCCTCACAGTCACTGGTCTCTTCCCTTATGGAGCCAGACGTCTTCTCAAAGTCCAGATGTAATATTGAATTGGCAGTAATTTGAAGTTATTCTGTGATGCAACAAACACTTTGGAAGAATTCTTCAAATTGGGATAATAATCCAATTCAATATTGGTATTATTATTGCCTTCTGCCATGTGTAGCCCCTCACTGGGGTTCCTATTACATTATCGAAAGATAACGTAATCGAACGACCAAAACATCGAAATGGACGCATTTCGATGTTCGCATTGTGGGATTGCAGTACAGTGAAGATTAGGATATTTGCCCTTTCCTCACCGTAGTGTGATCTTGGAGATGGAATATATATTTAGTGGGGGTTGTGGGGGGTGCAGCCCCCCACAATAAAAGTTTCTAAATGTGGCCATTTCGATGTTTCAGCCATTTGATTACATTATCTTTTGATAACGTAATATGAACCCCCTCACTGAACAAGCAATAGAAAAGTAAAACAACCCTTCATCATATCTAATTACCTGACATTTGTAATAGTTAAAAAGCAAATTCTAGCCAGTCAGAATCAGTGAATGAGCCTACACCTTCTCAAGGCGGGCTTAGGTGGAAGATACATATTCAGTCCAGGAGGTATTTCTGCCTGTAGGTTACCAGTCCAAGTCATCTCAGCAAACTCCCTTTCTGCCATGATATCACCTCCTCTCAGGTTAGCTAATATAACTGTATAATATCCCAGCAGAACTCAAGATTTTATACATCCCATAACTGCCAGAACTTATGTGCCTACACTGTATGCTGATTGTAGAACTAAAAATGTGATGTATTTAGCATGTTGCCAACAATGTTCTAGTTTTTATATTGGTAAACCCAACACACATCTCAAAGAATGGATATCTAAACATATAAGTGATATCAAGTTAAAGGATGAAAGGAATCCATTATTGAAACACAACTTGTTAAACAATGATCATACTTTATTTTTCTTGGTCCTACAAGTTCTATTAGCCAACCTGAGAGGAGGTGATATCATGGCAGAAATGGAGTTTGCTGAGATGACTTCGATTGTTAACCTACAGACAGACACACCTCCTGGACTGAATACGTGTCTTCCACTTCTGCCAGCCTTGAGAAGGCATAGGTTCATTCACTGTTTCTGATTGGCTAGAATTTGTTTTTTAACTATTATGAATGTCAGCCTAATTGGATCTAATGAAGGGTAATGGTTTTACCTGAAAGTGCTTATCTGTTTGGAATTTGTTTGCAGTCTTAATTTTTTCATATGTTTTATGCTTTTATTTTCTTAAAGTGTACTTGGTTTTAGTATATGCCTGGAGCCTTGGTGGTTGAGGTGCTTTGTTTTTTGTTTTTGATACATGTTATAGCACCGACCTTTTGTGGCGACTCTCCTGGTTGTTTTATATATATCTATATATATATATATATATATATATATATATATATATATATATATATATATATATATATATATAAGAAGTAAAAAAACAACAAGGACCAAGACAGATAAAACCATAAATTTAATTGTAAAGCGTAAAAGCTAAGTACTTTTGGACAATTGCTTCCTCAAATCTGAGGTAGGAATTGTTAGCTGTCTTGGTCCTTGTTGTTTTTTTGCTGCTTACATTTGTGATTTGTCTGAACCAAGGTGGACTTTTATCCTTTGTTTGCTGGGTTTTTTCACACACACACACACACACACACACACACACACACACACACACACACTGATATATACATATATATATATATATATATATATATATATATATATATATATATATATATATATATATATCTATATATATATATATATATACATATATATATATATATAAATATATATATATATATATATATATATATATATATATATATATATATATGGATCTACTTCATTTGCCCTAATGTCCGATTGACCGACACCCATTTGCCTGACCCCATTTGACTGAAATTTCATTTGACCGACACCAAATTTGACTGACAAGTATTATTGGCAAGTGAATGGGATATGCCCCCTTCCCCACTGTAGTGCGACCCTGGAGTTAGAATATATAGTTAGGGGGGTGGGGGGCACAGCCCCCCACAATGGGGGGTGTGGGGGTGAAGCCCCCCACTTACTTACTTTTGTTTTACTAAGCAATATTAAAGCAAAACTAAACAATATAATATGAAATTAAGTGGGGGGCTTCTCCCCCACACCCCCCATTGTGGGGGGAACAGCCCCCCACACCCCCCTAACTATATAGTCTAACTCCAGGGTTGCACTACAGTGGGGAAGGGGGCATATCCCATTTACTTGCCAATAATACTTGTCGGTCAAATTAAGTGTCGGTCAAATGAAATTTCAGTCAAATGAAATTTCGGTCATTTGGTGTCGGGCAAATGGGTGTCGGTCAATCGGAAGTTAGGGCATATGAAGTGGACCCATATATATATATATATATATATATATATATATATATATATATATACACACACACACACACACACACACACACACACACACACACACACACACACACACACACACATTCATTCTCTCATTTGAGATTTTGTTCATCTATATATATAGTTAGTGCGATCTCACAGTTGGTATATTTAATTAGCTGGGGTATGGGGGTGCACTGGGCTTCCCCCCATACATAAATGTAAAAAAAAAATTTTTGTTTTTATTTTTTTATTTATTTAAATTTCGAAGTTTCAAAACTTTGATCTTATGGTCTCGACCATAAGAAAATCTACGTTTTGAAAGTTTGAAATTTAGAAGTAGACCTATATACAGTATATATGGTTCTCTGGCATTTTGTTGAAGGCCATTTATTTGAAAAACACAGGTGGTATTAGTTTAATGGCAGCTGTACCGATAGCCAACTGGTGGCACTGTTGATGTTGTGTAATGTTGAGACAGGTAATTGGGGTTGGAGAGGCCACAATGATTATGCATGTATATGTGAGTTAGGGTTACAGTCATGGATGAGTGAAGACAGGTGTTGTATGTTTGTGTGAGAGTCTACATATTTTAGGGTTATGGTCAGGGTTATGTTAGGGGATAGATATATTTTTGTTTGTGTATGTTTGTGAATGCTGTGTGTTCGACTGTGCTTTGTGTACTTGTAGTATTACTGAATGCTTTTCTTGAAGGTAAGGCATAGGGTTAGGGTTGAGGGAAGTGGCATATTTATGGTTATGGGTTAGTACCCATTACTAAGGCTTGTCCCCTGCAAAAAATCGAAAGTAATAATTGTTTCTTTGTTGACTGTTCACTTATATGAGCATTTGCTCTAAACTGATCACAATAGGGTACCATTTTTGTAGCAGTGTAGAGTTTATTGATGAATGTGTCCCATCACTGCAGACTTATGAGTCACATCTGAATTCTATAGTTACCCTAGAAACAGCTGCCACCTGTCACAAAGTTTGTTTCTGTCTTTTCTTCTACATCAGCTAATATCTAGTTGATGCCAGAGACATTCATTGATTGTTGGCTCTAGTTAACCCTCCTATCCTCCTCCAGACTAACTCCAAATAATGGTTAAGTTCAGTGAGGATATCAAGGCATCACAGGTCTACATCATGCTATCCTGTTTTTGTCCCTACACCACATGTGCCCCAATAACACCCTGTAAATGGGATGTTATATGGGCAGTCCTTCTCAATCTGCCCATCATCTCCAGAAGAAGCTGATATTGGCATGTAACACCACCCATCCTCTGGAATCACTCTGCAGTCATTTCTCTAAGCCACCATTTGGAAAACCTAAGTGCATGTGTGCCCTATGCATGTGCACCTCCCTCCTGCTACCTAATACAATAATCAAACCCAGATCATCTAAGCCATTGTCAGGACTTTATCCCCATATACCATGGCACTGGCAACAACCACCCACAAAGTTTACCAGTCAAGAATGGAAATGGAAGCAGTTTGCAAGGCCTTTCTTCAGTTATCACACACACATGCCACACATGTTTTGGATAGGCCAGCTAACTCATGTCTTTGGGATCTGTTAGTAAATTACAAACAACTGATTTTTACTTCAGGCTGTAAAAATTGAATATAGTGTCAGTGTGAAAGGTTAGGGACTTTAGCAGGACACTGTCTGTCAGGAATGCCTACTCATCTCTGTCCCTCTTCACTGCTGCTGCTGCAGCCATCACCCGAGGACTGAGCAGATAATCAGGACATTACCATATCTGTCTCTTGTTTCCATCTGATGTGATGAGTTCCCCAAGAGAATATTACTCTTCTTAAGGCTATCATTTTTGGAAATTATAGGGTGCAAAGACCATGATCAAAAACATAATAGGAAATGTTTAGAATGATTGCTTAGCAAATATCAATCTGTCTTCATCGTTGCAGATGTAATGTCTGAGAAATCCCAAGCTGCAGAGTACTTGACCTCATCTGATGCCCTTAAATACCCTTTGACAGTCATAGATTGAGAGCAAATCTCATGCTGTGCACTGAGATTTAGATTTAAAAAATGTCAGGTAACCTATGTTACTGAACTGCAAGCTCTATGGTCAAAGGTGCTGAAAATAACTGCCACCATTGTTCTTTTTTCTGACATTTATTAACCTATCCTCCATATCATGTCATTTAATTTTCTCAGCATTATGAGACACCATCCTTTTCTTAAAAATGAATGGCCGAGCTATGTAATTATAGTGTCACACTTCAAATCATTCCCAATAAATGCTTTTCCCAGTGGTACCTCACAACAGAAACCTATTACATTCCTTTAGTGCCTTTCAAGTCCAGTAAGTGTCAGTTAAGTACCATGTAAAGAAACAATGCAGATAGAAAGGAAATTGTGTGTGCTTGTTTCACGAGTTCCAGACATAATTACATAAAGTACATGCTGCAAAGCAGAAATGGCATTTTCTTGTATGATAGTTACACTGTAAAAATTTAACTAAATACACAGGAGCTGCCTGCATTATTTTAAAGGTATTTCATATGTGACTACTCCAATAAATACTACAGACTTAATTAAGTAGCACTCTATGTCCACAAAGAGAAAGAAAACGAGAAAGAGAGAGACCCATAAAGTTAACCACCAGAGACCTGACAGATTGCTGTCAGAAACATATCCCGCCCAGAGTGGCAAGGATCTAAGGGAATTACTTAGTAACTGAGACAAAAACTGCTAGATACTCATATCCAGTGGTAACCCATTTAAGATGAAACTGATGTATCAGAGTGATGCATTTTATATCTGGTGATTATACTGAAAAAAACAACAGAGCACTGATAAATTCATATGGGAGTCGTTTGGTGCACTGTATATCACTAAGCCATTCTTTAATGAGCTTTTGTGCACATTCGAAATAACAAACTACCACCTCAGTCCACATAAGGGATTTTAAACAGGCACCCTTCACATAGGAAACAGGCACAAGAATGATACACGTAATCTTTATAGAGGGAGTGAAACAGAAACAACATATTTTTTAATTTATTTTAGCTACCCTTGGTATGGCTGCAGGCTAGCCTTTGCACTACCCCCGAAGCTAGGAATGACCTATTGACTGGTAGGGAAAGAGAAGTGGTTCACAGCAGGGCAGCCATCAGCATCACATACACTGCCCATCAGAGAGAGTTTGTTATGCCCCAATTGGGCAGAGTTACTGATATCATGCACATCACCACATAAAGCATCACTCAGATCCACCCCCCTTCTACGATTAACTTTTTATGGCAATCTGCCACACAATTACATCACCCTCTTTATCACCAGAGATATATCATATTTCCGTCAGAAACACCTCCCTCTGTCCTAGATTGGGCAAGCCATTAAAAAGCAGATCCTTCCTACCATCCCTATCTGAGGGAATTGGAAATTTCTTATTGACTGGAGGTTAAAATATGTCAGGTAGTTTGCACAGGGGTGGACTGAAGAAGGTCACCATGCTTGTATTGGCAAGTGGAAATGCAAAGGAATCTCAGATTCATGTAGGTTGCTGCTTACAGACAAGTGATTATGAAAAGGTATGGTTCACTAACAATACAACAAATTCAAAATAACTTATGGTGTGGATTTTGATCTCTAGTAGGCCAGAGTTTCAGAAAAATTGAAGCTTGCCACAATATAGCTCTATAAAGCATACAACAATTTGACATGGGACAATATAAACACACATAAGTATTGTTATTATAGAAGGCACAAGGCTTCGGATGCAATAAGTATACAAAAAAAGAAAGAAAGATCAGTAAATTTATAAAAACATTTGTGATGAAGATCTTTGGGAAAAATGCACCATATAAGAGATATAATAAAATGGGTCAAGAAAATAACAGGGAAAGAAGAAATAAGAAGGAAAGGATGGTGAAATAGCGAGGCAAGCAAGAGAAAAGGATAACAAAGGGATTAAAGATAAATATAAATGCCCTTAACCAAATAATAAATGTGCCCACCAGATGCTCCAGCATACTGCACTTCCTACTCAAAAATATGCAAGAACGCTGCACCCTCCCCATGCCTCATCCTCCCTGTAAGGTCTGACCATAAAGCTGTCTCCTTCAAAATCAGAAATCTACTCTGTAGCTCCCAGTAAAACCAGTAACACTTAGGAACTATTCCAAGGCAAACTACGTTTTATTAAGTGATAGCTTGTCAACATTCAATGCCCTTCCAAACTCAGAGGACACAGTAACATATACTCACTTGCTCTCAAAAACTCTGTACAACTGTATTAGTAGTTGCATGGGATCTGCTATACCTGCCAGGAGTAAGCTCAGAACTAGCCCCAGAAACAAACCAGCATAGGTTCATAGGTTCATAGGTTCATAGGTTCATACTAGGCTATCTGCCCTAGGGCATTTATAAGCCTAGCCAGAATGTGTTTGGCTTTCGCCACCCATTTTAAATTTATTTTGCTATGCCCTTTTTCGAGGTTAGTATACTGTGCCTCTATCTAACAGTGACACAGAAGTGATACCCGGGGTAAACCTACGATCTCCCATCCACTCATCAAGATTCCTCTTGAAGAGAGTCAATGAGGGACTCTGCCTAACCTGGACTGGGATTTTATTCCAGAGTGAAGGGAGCCTCTGGGTTATGAATCTGTCCCTCCAGCATGTCCTATTTATTTCAGTGCTGAGGTTCAAGTCTCTCGAGCATAGCTCGATGGGATTTGGATTTTCTGAGGTGCAGCATGTCCATTAATGCGGGTTGGACATGGCTTTATCGTCAGGCACAGATCGCCTCTGAACAGGCGGTATGCCACTGAGTAGAGCTGGAGTTTCTTTAACCGGGCAGCATATGGCATCTGTTTGAGCCCTTTGATCCTCTTGGTGAGGTACTTTTGGGGTCTTTCCAGTTGCT
Source organism: Protopterus annectens (assembly GCF_019279795.1). Taxonomy (NCBI): domain Eukaryota; kingdom Metazoa; phylum Chordata; order Ceratodontiformes; family Protopteridae; genus Protopterus; species Protopterus annectens. The sequence continues at coordinate 1,259,879,992 of NC_056729.1, forward strand.
GCAGGTGTCTGGTAAGGTACATCCCAAAAGGGGCATTGTACTCAATTATGGGCCTGATGAGGGATGAGTAAAGAGGCACGATGACCTCCCTAATCTAGATGTGAATCCTTCATGATTAGGTGGGCTATATAAAATGTTTTTCTAACCACTTTGGCCACGTGGTTGTCAAATGAGAGATTGCTATCAACTTGGGTCCCCAGGTCCTAATTACTTCTTCTGTACTTAATGGATTTCCACCTATGTGGTAATTTGTGGGCACTTTGTTTTGCCAAAGGGATGACTATACACTTTTGGCATTTAGCTTGAGGCCATGGCACTGGCACCAGTTGTCTGTTTCTATGAGGCCCTTTTGGAGGATGCTTGTGTCGGCTGGAGAGTCGATTATGGCACAGTTTGCAGTCATCTGTGAACTTGGTCAGCCACAGTCCTTCCGTGTTGGCCTGTACCTCCGAAAATATATACCGAACAAGAGAGGTCCCAGGACTGAGCCTTGTGGGACACCACTTGTAACTGGTTTGGAGTCTGACATGGCTCCAGCAATTCTAACCATGTGGGTTCTGTCCTTGAGCCAGTTTGCAATCCATCTAGTGACATAGGGGTTTATATTTAAGCTGGTGAGCTTATCTATAATGCCCTAGTGGGGTATTGTATCGAAGGCTTTGCGAGGTCCAGGTAGGCTGTGTGGACCACCTTCCCTCGTCAATGGCCTTGGTGACTGTTTCAAAGAAATCAACCAGGTTTAAGAGGCAGGATCTGCCCTTAACAAAGCCGAACTGGGTAGGATCCAGTGTTTGTAGGTCCCCAATATCTTTATTTATGAGGTCCATGATGATCGTTTCCATAGCTTTGCAGACCAAGCTAGTCAGGCTTATGGGGCGATAGTTTCCAGGATCCGTCGAGGCACCACCTTTATGGAGAGGGACCACTGTTGCTGTCGCCACTCTTTGGGCACATATCCTGTAGTAAGGCTGAGATTGAACAGTAGTTTTATGTTTGGGTTTAGCTCTTCTATCAGTTCATGTAGGGCGCAGATCGGGACACCATCTGGTCCCATTGATGCTGTGTTTTTGCTTTGGAGAGGCGGCTCTTACCTGAGCATCTGAGATGTCAGGGGGGCAGCACTCTGCTGGGATAGATATTTGCCCTTTTGGTGGGGAGGGGGGGGGAGAAGTTTGCGCTGAACCTGTCAGCTAGGATGTTGGCAATGTCTGTGGGTTCGGTGTATTTTTGTCATTTTGGACTAATTCTGAGCATATCTGGGAATTACCACCCAGGTTCCTAACATAACTAAAGAAAGCCTTGTGATTATCCTTAGTATCCTGTGCAATTTTTCTCTCGAAGCTGGCCTTAGACAATTTTATGTGTGCCCGTAGTTTTTTGCTAATACTGATCAGTGATGCCTTCCCTTTTTGGGATTTTGCTTTATCATTTAGTAGCTTCCTCCTTCTATTGTATAGTTTGTTTATGGCTGGGGTCCACCAGACAGGACGTCTGCCTTTGGAGGATTGGGTCTTGGTTTTATTTGGGATCGCATGATCCATGCATTCCTGAAGGTGTTCATAGAATGTGTTTATAAAGGATTCTGCGGTCTGGGCTGTATTTTCCACAGGCCCGGGGGCTTTGAAGGATTCCACCTCAATTTTGAGGAGTGTAAAATTTGCTTTAGAAGTTTTTCACTGTGGTTTTCTGGGCAGGGGTGGGGTCGGGATGTGAATATCCAGTGAGATTAGTTTATGGTCTGATCTTACCAGTGAGGGACACACTTCTGGTCTGGAGCATAGAGTCCCCATGTTGGTGATGATCAGGTCCAGTATGTTTTCCCCTCTTGTGGGAGTGGTAACAAGTTGTTCCATAGCATTTGAGTTTATAAATTCTAGGAACCTTTGGGCTAGGGTGTTGGAGCTAGAGTAATGCTCCCAGTCTATGTTTGGGTAGTTGAAGTCACCCAATATAATGGTGTTTGGAGAGACCTTCATATTTTCCAGTGTTCTCAGGAAGGCCGAGTGGGGTTCCTGGGTTTGGGAGGGTGGTCTGTAGCAGGCTATAAACTGGAAGGCAGTTTTACCCACTGTTAGTTGCACATGGATAGTCTCTGATGCTTAGTGCTTTGCCACCAACCTGGAGGTGTGGGTATCTTTGATGAATATCGATACTCCCCTCCTTTTGTGGTTCGGTCCAAGTTTTGGGGCGAAAAGCATGGTATGAGGTAAAACCTGGTAGGGCTGGGGTGCTCTCGGGAGCCCTGAACCAGGTTTCTGTTACTGCACAGATATCGATGTTCTCCATGCTAAGGAGAGTTTCGAGTCGTGCATCTTGAGGTTTAGACTTCTGGCGTTGAGTAGCATTACTCTTAGTTTCTTATCCCTTGTGATACCTATGGAGGTGGGTTTGTCTTTTGAGCCTTGCCTAAAAAGGCACTATGGGGGTAGCAAGAGCCTTTGCCAATATCAGCCCAGGGTGACAGGTGCAAGCCGTCCCTAGCGAAGCATCGTGGCTTGTCGAGCATATCATCCCAAGCTGACAGGCATTGGATCCCCTTTGAATGACACCAGTACTTAAGCCAATTGTTGAAATTGATCATCTTGTCTTCATATTGTGGCATCATTCTTGGTGAGGGTAAGATGCTACTCAAGGTCAGGGTCATACCGGCCTGGGCTACATGCTCAGAGAGCTCCTTTATGTCTCTTTCATGTAGTCCAGGGAGGTACGTCTCAGGTCATTCACACCAGCATGGACAATGACTGAGTCATATTTGTACTTGCCTTGGAGTGACCTGAGTGCTTGTGTTATGTGGCGGATCCTAGCACCCGACAGGCTGCTCACCGTGACCCTCTCCTTGTTCAGCCTGGTGAGCGGGACATCAGTGTGCCTGACGATAGAGTCACCTATTACAAGTGTATCAGGTGTGTTGTTTAGTCTTAAGGGCTGTGACTGTTTGGCACACTGGCTTTGTGAGATATGTGTTGCACGTGTTTTGTTTTGGGGTAGCGGCTGCTTGGGTGTCTGCTTTGGAGGTCTCTGCTGCTTCGGCAGATCTTTATTTAGAGCCTCCAGTATGTTTTGTGTGATTATGTGTTTGGTTTGCTGTCGTGGTAGGTCTATGTGAGACTGGAATTGTAGTGAGTATGGTTTCCTTCTCCTCCTGACTGGTTATGCCAGTACTGAGTTGAGAGAGCTTAGCCTCCAGTTTGGCTATATGGTTGCATCTCTCACATGTGTTGGAATTTGTTGGGAGGAGGAGAGGGTTGTCTGTGTACATGAGGCAGTTGTAACATTGCCTCAAGATTCCCAGATTCACCAGCTGGACCGGAGAGGAGATTGACAACTGACCTTTGGACATGCTAGAATAATATTGGGAATTCCTTAATAATTGAAAACCAGGGCCAGTGGGGAGTGAGGGTGTACTGCTTTTAATTTTTAGTGCTGACTTATATAATTGCTTTAGTGAGCAAGTGCCAGGTAACTTAAGTGCAATGTGTTACAGGTAACTTAAATGCAAAAACGACAAACAGTAACTTTCTTTCAAGTGAAACAAGGAAATAAGTACAGTAAGCAATGCAGATATCACTAGTGAGCCACAGAAGCTGAGAAGCGCGTATTAGGTGGAATTAGCGTTCCAGGAAATAACAAGCAAACAAACAACAAGTATATAAACAAAGCTATATTCAGCAGGCCTGGATATAGTCTATGCTACAACAAACAAGGTGTACCAATTTCAGTAAGATACAGTTCAAATATTCAGGCACTATAAACCTCTAACCAGAAATTCCCAGCTCAGAAGGGTAGAGTCCAGCCTCTTCTCCCACAAGAGTGCAGACCACGAACCCTCTTAATGTAAAATAACTGGCCTGAAGCCTAAGTGCTTAAACCAGAACTAATACACTTTAAGAATAACAGACACTGGGCTCTCAATCAGCAGTTCCCAACTTAGAAGGATGAAAGCTACCTGTCCTGCCACCACAGTGCATGCCACAAACCTTCCTAATGTAAAACAACTGGTCTGGAGCCCAAGTGCTTAATCCAAAAGACTTAGAATGACAGCTAAACTTTAATCAAGTTACTACCAAGCAGTAATAAATACAATTGAATACTTTAGAGAATGCCTGGATTAGTGCTCAAGTTACACAAACAAAGCTAGATCCAGCAGGCGAATCCAGTCTATGCCACAGCAAACAAGGCACCAACTTCAGTAAGAAGCAGTTCAGATATGCATGCACTATAAGCCTTCAATCAGAAATTCCCAGCTCAGAAGGGCAGAGTCCAGCCTCTCCTCCCACAAGAGTGCAGACCACGAACCCTCTTAATGTAAAATAACTGGCCTGAAAGCCTAAGTGCTTAAACCAGAATTAATACACTTTTAGAATAATAGACACTGAGCCCTCAATCAGCAGTTCCCAACCTAGAAGGATGTAAGCTACCTGTTCTGCCACTACAGTGCAGACCACAAACCCTCTCAGTGCAAAACAACTGATCCGAAGCCCAAGTGTTTAAACCAGAAGGCTTAGAATGAGTTACACCAAGCAGTAATAAATACAATTGAGTACTTTTAAGATGATGCAAAAGTTAAAAAAAGTAGGTAGAAACACAAGTACAGTAAAAGCAGATTCAATTTTTTTTTTTTTTTTTTTTTCTGAACAAGTGCTGAGATCAAAGAAACAGATTTGAGTGCTGAAACTAGAAAACTGGCTAGTTAGAGAAAAAAACTAAGCTAGAAGGCCTCCCTCCAACACAGAAGGGCCTGGGGGCTCACAAGCCTACAAATAGTCTATACCACTAAACAGGAAAGGCAGGAAACAAGCTTAATTTTTTTTTTTTTTTTTCTGTTTCCCAGATGCTCTCTTTGTACACAGTAGGAGTGCCTGCTGCAAGGCCACTAAGATTAACACCAAAACAAAAACAGGGAGGGTGGGTGGGACAAACTGCAGAGCAGAGTGAAAACTTCAGTTCAGCTAAATATTCCTTCTCACACAATTGAAATCAATTTAAATACTGTATTTTTTTGAAAAAAAAGCAGATAAAGGTACTTAAATTCTCTTATACGTCCAGTGGAATATAGCAAGTTGTTAGCCGGCCAAAGCTGAGGTTTTTAAGCAGAAAATATTTCACACTGTACCACTTAAATAGGCAAGGACAGGAAATCAAAGAATGTGACTACCCCCACACCTGTAATTACTAGCAAATAACAAAATTCAGCAAACACTGACTAACTACCAGTTCAGTTAATATTTCTTCCAAACTGCAGAGCAGAGTGAAAACTTCAGTTCAGCTAAATATTCCTTCTCACACAATTGAAATCAATTTAAATACTGTAATTTTTTTGAAAAAAGCAGATAAAGGTACTTAAATTCTCTTATACGTCCAGTGGAATATAGCAAGTTGTTAGCCGGCCAAAGCTGAGGTTTTTAAGCAGAAAATATTTCACACTGTACCACTTAAATAGGCAAGGACAGGAAATCAAAGAATGTGACTACCCCCACACCTGTAATTACTAGCAAATAACAAAATTCAGCAAACACTGACTAACTACCAGTTCAGTTAATATTTCTTCCAAACTGCAGAGCAGAGTGAAAACTTCAGTTCAGCTAAATATTCCTTCTCACACAATTGAAATCAATTTAAATACTGTAATTTTTTCAAAAAAAGCAGATAAAGGTACTTAAATTCTCTTATACGTCCAGTGGAATATAGCAAGTTGTTAGCCGGCCAAAGCTGAGGTTTTTAAGCAGAAAATATTTCACACTGTACCACTTAAATAGGCAAGGACAGGAAATCAAAGAATGTGACTACCCCCACACCTGTAATTACTAGCAAATAACAAAATTCAGCAAACACTGACTAACTACCAGTTCAGTTAATATTTCTTCCAAACTGCAGAGCAGAGTGAAAACTTCAGTTCAGCTAAATATTCCTTCTCACACAATTGAAATCAATTTAAATACTGTCATTTTTTTTTAAAAAAAAACCAGATAAAGGTACTTAAATTCTCTTATACGTCCAGTGGAATATAGCAAGTTGTTAGCCGGCCAAAGCTGAGGTTTTTAAGCAGAAAATATTTCACACTGTACCACTTAAATAGGCAAGGACAGGAAATCAAAGAATGTGACTACCCCCACACCTGTAATTACTAGCAAATAACAAAATTCAGCAAACACTGACTAACTACCAGTTCAGTTAATATTTCTTCCAAACTGCAGAGCAGAGTGAAAACTTCAGTTCAGCTAAATATTCCTTCTCACACAATTGAAATCAATTTAAATACTGTAATTTTTTTGAAAAAAAGCAGATAAAGGTACTTAAATTCTCTTATCGTCCAGTGGAATATAGCAAGTTGTTAGCCGGCCAAAGCTGAGGTTTTAAGCAGAAAATATTTCACACTGTACCACTTAAATAGGCAAGGACAGGAAATCAAAGAATGTGACTACCCCCACACCTGTAATTACTAGCAAATAACAAAATTCAGCAAACACTGACTAACTACCAGTTCAGTTAATATTTCTTCCAAACTGCAGAGCAGAGTGAAAACTTCAGTTCAGCTAAATATTCCTTCTCACACAATTGAAATCAATTTAAATACTGTAATTTTTTTTGAAAAAAAAGCAGATAAAGGTACTTAAATTCTCTTATACGTCCAGTGGAATATAGCAAGTTGTTAGCCGGCCAAAGCTGAGGTTTTTAAGCAGAAAATATTTCACACTGTACCACTTAAATAGGCAAGGACAGGAAATCAAAGAATGTGACTACCCCACACCTGTAATTACTAGCAAATAACAAAATTCAGCAAACACTGACTAACTACCAGTTCAGTTAATATTTCTTCCAAACTGCAGAGCAGAGTGAAAACTTCAGTTCAGCTAAATATTCCTTCTCACACAATTGAAATCAATTTAAATACTGTAAGTTTTTTTGAAAGAAAAAGCAGATAAAGGTACTTAAATTCTCTTATACGTCCAGTGGAATATAGCAAGTTGTTAGCCGGCCAAAGCTGAGGTTTTTAAGCAGAAAATATTTCACACTGTACCACTTAAATAGGCAAGGACAGGAAATCAAAGAATGTGACTACCCCCACACCTGTAATTACTAGCAAATAACAAAATTCAGCAAACACTGACTAACTACCAGTTCAGTTAATATTTCTTCCAAACTGCAGAGCAGAGTGAAAACTTCAGTTCAGCTAAATATTCCTTCTCACACAATTGAAATCAATTTAAATACTGTAAATTTTTTTGAAAGAAAAAGCTGATTAAGGTACTTAAATTCTCTTATCGTCCAGTGGAATATAGCAAGTTGTTAGCCGGCCAAAGCTGAGGTTTTTAAGCAGAAAATATTTCACACTGTACCACTTAAATAGGCAAGGACAGGAAATCAAAGAATGTGACTACCCCCACACCTGTAATTACTAGCAAATAACAAAATTCAGCAAACACTGACTAACTACCAGTTCAGTTAATATTTCTTCCAAACTGCAGAGCAGAGTGAAAACTTCAGTTCAGCTAAATATTCCTTCTCACACAATTGAAATCAATTTAAATACTGTAATTTTTTTTGAAAAAAAAAGCAGATAAAGGTACTTAAATTCTCTTATACGTCCAGTGGAATATAGCAAGTTGTTAGCCGGCCAAAGCTGAGGTTTTTAAGCAGAAAATATTTCACACTGTACCACTTAAATAGGCAAGGACAGGAAATCAAAGAATGTGACTACCCCCACACCTGTAATTACTAGCAAATAACAAAATTCAGCAAACACTGACTAACTACCAGTTCAGTTAATATTTCTTCCAAACTGCAGAGCAGAGTGAAAACTTCAGTTCAGCTAAATATTCCTTCTCACACAATTGAAATCAATTTAAATACTGTAATTTTTTTTGAAAAAAAAGCAGATAAAGGTACTTAAATTCTCTTATACGTCCAGTGGAATATAGCAAGTTGTTAGCCGGCCAAAGCTGAGGTTTTTAGCAGAAAATATTTCACACTGTACCACTTAAATAGGCAAGGACAGGAAATCAAAGAATGTGACTACCCCACACCTGTAATTACTAGCAAATAACAAAATTCAGCAAACACTGACTAACTACCAGTTCAGTTAATATTTCTTCCAAACTGCAGAGCAGAGTGAAAACTTCAGTTCAGCTAAATATTCCTTCTCACACAATTGAAATCAATTTAAATACTGTAATTTTTTTGAAAAAAAGCAGATAAAGGTACTTAAATTCTCTTATACGTCCAGTGGAATATAGCAAGTTGTTAGCCGGCCAAAGCTGAGGTTTTTAAGCAGAAAATATTTCACACTGTACCACTTAAATAGGCAAGGACAGGAAATCAAAGAATGTGACTACCCCCACACCTGTAATTACTAGCAAATAACAAAATTCAGCAAACACTGACTAACTACCAGTTCAGTTAATATTTCTTCCAAACTGCAGAGCAGAGTGAAAACTTCAGTTCAGCTAAATATTCCTTCTCACACAATTGAAATCAATTTAAATACTGTAATTTTTTTGAAAAAAAAGCAGATAAAGGTACTTAAATTCTCTTATACGTCCAGTGGAATATAGCAAGTTGTTAGCCGGCCAAAGCTGAGGTTTTTAAGCAGAAAATATTTCACACTGTACCACTTAAATAGGCAAGGACAGGAAATCAAAGAATGTGACTACCCCCACACCTGTAATTACTAGCAAATAACAAAATTCAGCAAACACTGACTAACTACCAGTTCAGTTAATATTTCTTCCAAACTGCAGAGCAGAGTGAAAACTTCAGTTCAGCTAAATATTCCTTCTCACACAGTTGAAATCAATTTAAATACTGTAATTTTTTTTGAAAAAAAAGCAGATAAAGGTACTTAAATTCTCTTATACGTCCAGTGGAATATAGCAAGTTGTTAGCCGGCCAAAGCTGAGGTTTTTAAGCAGAAAATATTTCACACTGTACCACTTAAATAGGCAAGGACAGGAAATCAAAGAATGTGACTACCCCACACCTGTAATTACTAGCAAATAACAAAATTCAGCAAACACTGACTAACTACCAGTTCAGTTAATATTTCTTCCAAACTGCAGAGCAGAGTGAAAACTTCAGTTCAGCTAAATATTCCTTCTCACACAGTTGAAATCAATTTAAATACTGTAATTTTTTTGAAAAAAGCAGATAAAGGTACTTAAATTCTCTTATATGTCCAGTGGAATATAGCAAGTTGTTAGCCGGCCAAAGCTGAGGTTTTTAAGCAGAAAATATTTCACACTGTACCACTTAAATAGGCAAGGACAGGAAATCAAAGAATGTGACTACCCCACACCTGTAATTACTAGCAAATAACAAAATTCAGCAAACACTGACTAACTACCAGTTCAGTTAATATTTCTTCCAAACTGCAGAGCAGAGTGAAAACTTCAGTTCAGCTAAATATTCCTTCTCACACAGTTGAAATCAATTTAAATACTGTAATTTTTTTTGAAAAAAAAAGCAGATAAAGGTACTTAAATTCTCTTATACGTCCAGTGGAATATAGCAAGTTGTTAGCCGGCCAAAGCTGAGGTTTTTAAGCAGAAAATATTTCACACTGTACCACTTAAATAGGCAAGGACAGGAAATCAAAGAATGTGACTACCCACACCTGTAATTACTAGCAAATAACAAAATTCAGCAAACACTGACTAACTACCAGTTCAGTTAATATTTCTTCCAAACTGCAGAGCAGAGTGAAAACTTCAGCATCATAAGTTAAACAGGATATAGAACAAAAGGAAAGAAATATATGGCAAAATTTAGGAAGGGTAATTCCCATAAAGATAAAAAACTCTCTCATAAAAATAAATAGGTAACTAAATGGGCTAATTAGGTCAAATAAAGCCAACTTTGAGGTTAAGATTGCCTCCCAGGTGAAATATAACCATAAGGCCTTTGTCAGCTATGTCAGAAAACTCAAGGGCAGCACACAGTAATGCACTGAACTGATGGTTAATGATGTCACACTCACTGAGCCTGACAACATAATGATCCTGTTAGTGAACAGATTCATTTACAGCTTTACCCCCCTCACACCCAACCATCCTCCAAGAAATACCCTCCAACATAACCCCTCCTACTATAACTGGTGAGCATGTACTGGTTGTGCTTGCTAAAGCTAAGAACACAGCCCCAGTGCACCCAGGTAACATCCAAGGATACACCATGAACAGTGTAAAATATGACTTATCAAGACCCACTGGAGCCATTATTTAACTATAGTCTTAAAACAGGCTTTGTTCCACAAACAAGAAGGACTGTGATGGTCATTCCGCTTCATAAAAGAGGACCTTCAACAGATTGTGAAAACTACAGTCCCTTTACTCTAACTACTCTTATTTTTAAACCTCCAGACACTGGCTTTGTTAAAGGAAGGTCATGCTTACTGAATCAGAAGGACTTCTTTAAAAAGGTTACTAAGGTAGTGGATAAAGAGGTACATACTGCCTGCCTAGATCTGGCTAAAGCATTTGATATAATACCTCACATAGACACTGTCAATAAACTTACAGAACTAGGCACAAACCCCTTTGTAACATGCTGGATAGCTATCTGGCTCATAAATAGGACTCAGGAGGTTAGGATAAGTCATCCACCTCCACAAAGAGGCAGTCACTAGTGGAGTCCTTCAGGACTTGATGCTGGGCCCTCTTCTGTTTGGCATCTACTTCTTAGATGTCAGGGCCAATATCAAAGGCCTCTGGCTAGCCAAGTTCACAGATAATTACAAATTGGGAGCAGTCATTGAATTCCCCAACATAAGAACACCCTTCAGGAAGGTCTAACACAGAAAAACTCTAGGTGACAAAGTCTTGGTTTAAAACTAAGTAATAAGAAATGCATTATCTTAATTGTGGGGATGTCAGCCACCTTAGGTAAATACATCATCAATAAAACACCCCTAAAAATTGCTTCAATAGTCAAGGATCTGAGAATTCATATAAAGAGTAACCTAGCCTTCGAACAATGTGTCCAAGGTAGTAAGAAAATCATTCTATGTTGTTCGGCTTATAACTTGGGACATAGCATCTTCTTCCAGAGTTGTCATCATACCACTGTACACAGCTCTCATCAGAGCCATCATAGAGTATCAAACAGAGAGATGATAAGATCAGTAAGCAAAGGAGAGCAGTAGTGCTGGAACTGAATTCATCTTCAAATCTTGGTAAGAACCTTTACAAGGTGGACCCTGTTTTTACAAAATCTCACCAAAATGAAACTGATATATAGATTGCATTTCCTATCATATAAGTAGATTAAAAAAATAAAAAGGCAGCTGGGCACACAAGTCCCATGATATAAAAGTGCCCAATTCTAGTAGGCACACTGATGCTAGGATAGGAAAAAATGATGGTACAGAATGCTCAGGACACAGAAGCATTCCTACAAAGGGGTTAGTCCAGGTTCAGGGGAAGAATGGCCTCCCACTGTAGAAGGAAGTAGCAGTCCACAAAAAAATGCAAAAACTGACAGGCCAAAACAGAGTCATAATGATGATAGAGTGGACTACTGAGGATAAATAAGAAGTTAGGTATTGTTACTATTATTTGAGAAGCCCAGAATTTCTAGACAGAAGATATACAAAAAGATTAAGAAAGAAATTAGAGGAATGAAAAATGCTTGCACAAGAAAAACTATCAAAAGCATCAAATGCAACAGATTCATGATAAGCATTATTTAGACCAATCTAAACAGGAACAAAAGAAACCACGAAATCCAAAGTGAAGCAAACGCAGGTAGGAAGTAATAAATCCACACAGTTTATTTAGAGGAAAAAGCGCTTTCATCCCAAACAGTTAATTTATCAGGAACATCATCAGAAACCATGCCATGAATTATTTTAGATTTATTGATGACTTGATTTTTATTTGTAAAGGTGGTTGGCATGAAGTGAAAGATTTTGTTGAAGGTTTAAATAATAATAGATTTCAGTTAAAATTTGATGGTTTACAAGTGGGACACAAAGAGTCTCTTTTAGGTGTGGTGTTAGAGAAGGTGGACAATGCTTTACTGACTATGGTTCATCAAAAATATGCCCCCTTTAGTGTGTATCTGGCCATACATATGCAGCAGCTGAAGTGTCCACAAAGGTTCCTTACAAAAAGAATACAGGAAGTAAACACAATGTCCTACATTGATCACTTCAAAGTCCTGTCTCTGTACTTGGAATTATATCAACTTCTGAGGAGTGATTTTTGCCTGATGTGCAAGGCATCCTTGGAGCCTGCTCTGATGAACCTTGTTCACATTTGAAAACTAACATCATCAGAGCTACTACATCAAAAGACCTAAATTTTGATTGTGACATAAATAGGACATGATGAAGACACAGTTATGTTTCTCAGAGAATTCCTATTCCCTGGAACAGGCTCTCCATCCATGTGAAGGTGAATTCCTCCCTAATCTGTTTAATCGCAACTTGAACCAATTGATGGGTAATCAGCAATTCACCCATGGTTTGTTGCCTATGTCTCTGATGGCAGAGGCCATCAGTAAATCACCATCTATATGAATTAAATTTGTGGGTCATATTTGGGTTGAACACCTAGGCTTCTAAGGGCCCTAGTTTTTGTTAGCATACTACGTACTTATGAACTTGTGAACCTGTGAACATTTTTATTCTGTGCATAAGGGAGCAAAGGAAGACAAAAGAACATTGACAAAAAAATCATTAATAATATGCTTTGGAGTTGATAACTGTAGACTATGAAAATGCTGCCATATAAAATTAATAATTCTGCTCTATACTTGGGAAAGAAGAAAAGGTGATCTATCATATGCAAACAATTACAGTTTAAGTCATTTGGTTTAATCTCACTCCTTCCATACAAATCATGATTCTAAAACTGCTCCTTAACCAATGATGGATTTCTTCTGAACTGAGGGAAGTATAATGATATCACTAAGCATTTCTTATATTATGGGATATTGATAAGAAATCTAAAAACTGTATGAGACCCTATATGGTCTCCTTTCACAAAATTCAGAACAATTCTACCATTTTGATTCATAGCTAGGGAAAGTTATGTGATTTATTTTGCAATAAAATAAATTATGGAATTTAGAGGGGTACTGAAAGATCAGTCCTGCACAAGAAGATAATGTAAAGTGTAAAAACATAGTGAATCAGTAAAAAAAGGTAAAAACGATCCAAAAACATATAAGACCCACCTTTATTAAATAAAATATTGAGTGAGTCTTATATGTTCTCGGGTCATTTTTACCTTTTTATACCAGTTGTTTAAGTTTTTTATGTGTTATAAAAATAGTGAACACATTAGAAATTAATGTTTATGTGTATGTGTAGGTAGAGAGATGGACAGATAGATAGATAGAATGATACATGAAATTATACTTAAGTTGATCAGCTGAGTTAAACAAGTTCAATAAATACAATAAGTTTAAAACTTCCTGATGTTTTAAAAATTGCTTTTAAATGTCTTGTTGTTCCTTTAACTAAATGCATATTAATCTTTAATGAATTAATAGCTCATGAGTGGTCTGACTTTTTTTTTTTAAAGTATAAGTACGGAAGCACTTAGAATTTTGTATGATCTGATGAAGGAAGTGTTTTTGTGAAAGCTTATCTTATTGTATATATGATAAGAAGAAGGAAATCTTTCTATTTGAAAAAGTCTTGTTATTGTATGTTAGTAAAGTTCTTGTGTCTATTGCATCTACTTTCCTAATCTATAGTCAAAATGTTATTTAATACACACACAAATAAAAAGGATCATGAACTCACAGTGCTTAATAAAGTGTGTCTGGGAGCTAGACCTATACACTTTTGCACTTACCCTATGTCTTCTTGAGTTGCATCTAGATCAGGTTACAAAATACACAAAAAACAACTGGTTGTAACCTCATAAAAAATAAATCACTTTTTGAGGGTGCAAACTCCAGTTGTGAGGCATCCTGAATGCTCCCCAGAAGGTACATATACCAACTTCATAGCTGTATGAGCAACAAACTCTGAAAGTGTACTGGATTTTGTTACGCTAGTGAGAAGTCTGAGGAAACAACAATGAAATAATCAGGAATCTGGTACTGTTATTATACTGCAGGAACTAGTCTTCTTCAAGAGCTGGCTGAAGGGAAAACATTCACTAGATGTTAATGAGATGAATGATATATCATTCAAATGTCCAAAGTGGCTCTCACCAAATTCCATTTTAATGTTTTAAGTTTATTTAAGTGCTTAAGTCCAATCACATTATAAAATATTTCTTCAAATAATAAAGTGTATAATAAAATATCACAGATTAAGTGCAACATCTTAAACCTTGTATTTTACATTGGGAGTAAGTATGTGATGTCTTAGAGAACACCTTACTCAGCTAATAACTTAATGCAGAACATGAATCCAAGACAACTACTGAGATAAACAAGAATTGCAAATACCAATGCAGAATACTGCCAAATGCTTATCTCCTTTCTGGCATCCTGCATGTGAAACATATCTTAATTATTCTCTGGAAAAAGAAACAAAAGTAATCCCTCTACCATAAATGTTGCTCTATTATCCATTTTTTCACCTGAATGGAATGCCACTGGCTGTCTGTTCTAGTGGTTATTTACCTCTCCCTGTTCCTTGCATAAAAGTTCACTATTTTTATGAACTCAAAACAAACTGACAATTAATTACGTGAGTGTGATACTGCGGTGGTTATGCTGCGGTAGCGTTGTCACCTCACAGTAAGACGTCCTGTTCGATTCTCACCTAAAACGTCTTCTGTGTGGAGACATGCATGAATGGGTGTACCTTCGTTGAAGGTTGT